>NW_012113253.1:3727323-3734582 GCF_000951035.1 Colobus angolensis palliatus
ATGTAAATTACTACAATCACTATGGAAAACAGTATGGAGATTCCTTAAAGAACTAAAAGTAGAATTACCATTTGATCCAACAATCCCACTACTGGGTATCCACCCAAAGGAAAGTAATTCATTATATGAAAAGGATACATGCACAGGTGTTTATATCAGCACAATTTGCAATCGCAAAGATATGGAACCAATCTAAGTGCCCATCAACCAATGAGTAGATACATGTGGTATATACACACCATGGAATACTGTTCAGCCATAAAACGGAATGAAATAATGTCTTTTGCAGTAACTTGAATAGAGCTGGAGGCCATCATTCTAAGTGAGGTAACTCAAGAATGGAAAACCAAATATTGTATGTTCTCACTTGTAAGTGAGAACTTGTAAGTGCTATTGTGAATAGTTGAAATGGCATATCTTATGAGTGGGAGCTAAGCTATGAGGATGCAAAGGCATAATATTGATATAATGGACTTTAGGGACTCAGAAGGGAAGGCTGGGATATATTTATAGAGCATATTTATATATAAATAAAACTATTTATAGTTATAAATATAAAACTGTATGACTCTAGTTTATATATATAACTCTATCTCATACTCTATGCTTGAGGTCTTGAACATAGTTTTAGTTCCTTGAGTATGCTCTAAAGACATCCTTAGAGATTGTATTGTCTTGTGCTTCTAAAAGTTAAATGGGTTCCAATTGCTTAAATAAAAAGTTTGGAAACCAACCGATACTTTTGTCAAATTAGATCATTTGTCTTTCTCTGCTGCATACTAAATGTTTTTCTGAACTTACTCTACACTTCTGAAGTTCCCTATGCTTGATGTGCATTCCTATCTCATTTCATTGAAATATGATTTATTCTTTGAAGTCTGGCTCAAATTACAAACCTTCAAGAAGCCATCCAAAATACCATTCCAGTAAGAAGTGATCTTTCTGAAATCTTACAGCATTTTGTGCTACTGATAGGCTATCTAACATCTCTTCCCTAATAGATTTTAAGCTTTCTGAGAGTAGGTCTATGATTTGTTTAACTTTTATGTAATTTGTGTAATTTTTAAATTTTGCATAGTGCCTGCACAACACCATTTTTCTTTAATAGAAACACAGTTAATCATAATTGAATGGATATTTAGAAATTTGTATACTTTTAAAAAATCTAAGTGCTTAGTGCTAGTCTGATATTCTATTTAAAATTCTAAGCAATATTTGAGAAAAATGGAATCTAAACTAACCTTAGTATATTTAAATGTTTCACTGAAAATAGGATAAAACTTAATGTGGACTATTTTAAGAAAAAAAGCAGTTTATACCAAGGATAGATAAAGACTGATGGAACAATCATAAAGGACCAAAAAGATACAGCAGATTAAAACTAAAAGAATTTACATAGTTCTCTTATTCAAAATGAGGTACAGAGTCAGCATAAGGTTTCATTGACACACACGAATATTCCATTAAAAAAAAACAGAAAAAAGTATCTTTATATGAGATGTTACAATTTTTCCCACTTTAAGTTTCTACACATTAAGATAAATGCAAAATAAATACACATCTAAGGAGTAAGTCTAAGGAATAATAAATGTACTTAAAATGATTAAAAAGAGGAATAATCCAGTATGTAAAATCTGTGAGGGAATTTTATTGTGATTGAGATTGGATAACTCAGAATAAGAAGGCTAATTCATAGTTAAATATATGAAAGTGTATTCAAATATACAAATAATGCAAACCACTTGGTCTTCATCACAATAAAACATAAAAAGATTTGACAGTTAGTAGGATTAATCCTAGAACACAGTTTAAAGAGGATTCTGTATTGCTTTAAAATTGTGCACTGTACTGTATAATTTGGAAGAAAAGAATATTATTCTTCCTTGAGAAAGGAAATAAACTCCAGTTTACCATGTCAGTTAGAAATAAGAAGTGAACTTTCGAACATATAGTCACATGTATTTAGTTATCTGAAATGCCGTATCTTTTTTTAACTGTTATGTTAAGTTCAGGGGTACATGCACAGGATTTGCAGGTTTGTTAGGTAAACGTGTGTCATGGGGGTTGGTTGTACAGATTATTTCATCACCCAGGTATTAAGCCTAGTATCCATTAGTTACATTTCGTGCTTCTCTCCCACCTCCCAACCTCAGCCCTCCCAAAGACCCCAGAGTGTGTTGTTCCCCTCTATGTGTCCATGAGTCCGCATCATTTAGCTTCTACTTGTAAGTAAGAACATGTGGTATTTGGTTTTCTGTTCCTGCATTAGTTTGCTAAGGATAACGGCCTCCAGCTCCATCCACATCCCTGAAAAGAACACGATCTCATTTTTTTTTTTTTTTGTGGCTGCATAGAATTCCATGGTATATATGTACCACATTTTTTTTTAATCCAGTCTATCATTGATGGGCATTTGGGTTGATTTCGTGTGTTTGCTATAGTGAATAGTTGAAATGGCATATCTTTCATTGTTCGTTAAATAAATTTATTATTTTTATTTTTAAAATACAGGTATTTTCACTTGTGTAAAAAACATTTTTGTCCTTTTTCTGGAAAAAAACTTTCCAAATGAAATAAATCAAATGAATGCAGAGTTCTTAAATAATCTGTGTATTTTTTTAAACAGAAATCTATTTTAATATATTGAAGCAGAATTTTATCAAACTAGTGCTTCCAGTAAGATAATTTCACAACTGATTGGTTAAATGAAGAGGAATTCTGGCTGACAGCAAATCAGAAAACTTCGGTCACTTATCGTTTCTTTCACACAGATGGCTCTAATTCCAGGATAAAATGACTGCTGGCAGTAGGAAAAGGAAGACAAAAAGAGACAAGAAATTGAGATACTTCAAATGTCAATGGGACTGGAAAGGATTTGATAAGAGCTGGGTGGCTGCTGTTCCCCTATCTTTGGACTACTGTATTTCCTTTGGAAAGGAGGATTTGGGTGAAAGGTGGTGAAGTAAAATTCCTCAATACCTCAGTTATGAGCACAGTGCCTTTCCTGGAGGCTCTCTGTGGTATTCTTTCTATTCTTTCTTATACTTCTATATTACATGTTGCCTCACCAGTTTCTTCATCAGAACATTTCCTCATCTCAACTCATACTTCTGTATCAGCTCTCATATCCTACTCTCACTTTCTAAGCAATTATGAAGTTTCAAGTAAAAAGCAATACATTCCTCACATTACAAGATCAAAACCAAAACCGCCCTTTTAACTCTTTGGATTAACAGCTACAGAAATTACATTCTTATGTTAGCACCAAACTTTAATGCCTAAGAGAAATACACTAGATTCTACTTTTCCACTGTATTAGTCCCAAGCATATCCTAGGTTACATTAGAAACTATTGCCTCTCTTCCTCATTGTATGCACAGTATACAAATTCAGATCCTATACAGCTGATTTTAAATCAAAAGGTCATTTGTCTTTGTGGATAGAAAGATGAGACATAGTAGGTTAGTATCGTCTGCAATACACTCATATATCATTGGCACTTTTCATCAAGGCAAGCTTTGTAATGTTGACTAATTATTACTTTATGTATTTGTTAAGGCCTGTCTTTCCCACTGGAACAGAGATACCATATGAGGAGGACCCTAGCTGGCACATACCATGTTGTTTGTCACTTAGTGGAAGTTCAACAAATATTTACTGAATAATAATATGTTATATTAAATGTTTATATGACAGTGAATAATAGAGTGTCAGTTAAAAAAAAAAACACTTCATCCAAGAATAATATTAGAAGAATTTGTCCACTTAGAGCTGCATCAAAGAGGGAAGATGGATTCATCTTAGTGCTTTTCATTCTATGAAGTCTGCAATGCCAGATAGTTTTCAAAGCCCAAGGGGACAATGAGCCAACAGTCTTATCTTTTTCCATACTCCTGATATCATTGCTCCTAGTATCATTACTGCTTAGCTAGGATTTTATTATATTTCTAGCAAATAACTGCAACTGTGTCTTTGGAAGTCTTTCTAGTAGGTAACACGGAAAGGACTCAATTGAGTAAATAGCATCTAGCAGCCCCACATACCAATTCAGAATGTATGGGGATTTCATTTAAAATGGCGTTAAAATTGCATTTCTGTTTATACTCTGATGCTCAAAAACCTTAAGGCACTTATAAATTTTAATGAAATTAAAGACTTCTTTTTCTTGTATGTGTTTCTTGGCTCAGAATTAAATTCTTTATGGTTTATTTACAATTACCACTCCTTTACTGATGGACAATCCCTGTTGGCTATTTACATCTTAAAATATGTCCAGTTAAATTAAATAAAGCTTATACTAAATTAAATAAAGCTTATACTAAATTAAAAGTACTTTCCTGAGGAATTTTTATTTTGAAAAGAAAGACTCCCCTCCCAATAATATGAAAAAAGCTAATTATAAAAATACACTGTTAGCAATAATGGGGGTCATATAAAGAATACCAGCTTTAGAGCTTTATCTGTCAACCATGAAACTGCATTTTAGTTTCCTGATGTGTAAAATGGTAATGATAATAGTTACATCTCAAGTTGTGAAAATTAAACAACAAATTCATTGTATTGCTAATTATGTTTTTTAATGACTGATAAATTCCCTTCTAAATTTTATATTAGAAAAAAAGCTTAAATCTTAATAACCGGTGGGTGTTCTTTGGTCAAGGAAGGTAAGTTATGAAAACTAACGTTTATTTCTATTTGCATTGACTCCCAGGAAGCACACAGGATGTAAATAATAACTTCAAAAATATGTCTACAGTATTTCTTGAATCTCTTTACCGTTTCATCTAATACTATCATTTCTGGTAGACAGAATGGTCCCCCAAAGATGTCCATGCACTGCACCCTGGACTCTGGGAATATGCCACATTACATAGCAAAAGGACCTTTTCAAATGTAATTAAGGTTATGAACCTTAAAATAGGGAGATTTTCCTAGATCACCTGAGTGGGCCCAATCTAATTACATAAACCCTTAAAAGCAGGGAACCTTCTCTGACTGGAAGGCAGAAGGGATAAGGCAGAGAGATTAAATGCACAAGAAGGATTCAATGTGCCTTTGTCAGCTTGAAGATGAAGGAGGTCATGTGTCCAGGAAAATGGGAACCTGAGGTCCACAACCACAAGGAACTGAGCTCCAACCAACAACTGAATGACCTTGGAAATGGAGTCTTGCCTTGGGTCTTAAGATAAAATCCGAGCGTGGATGACACCTTGATTTTGGTCTTGTGAGACACAGAGCAGAGAAGCCAGTAGAGCTCACCTTGTTTTAGGATGGCACGGTAAATGTGCATTGTTTTAAGTTGCTAAGTTAATGATAATGTGTTATGGTCTCAATAGGAAACTAATACACCATAGATCATGCCCTCCTCATTTCTACTCTAATAAAAAAAAGTCTCTTATTCTTGATCTCTAGTCTTTCTCATTGACAAAATATTTCTAATTTATGTTGTCATGACCCTGCTTGAAATTCTACAATAGATCCCTATTGCCAGCCCTATGGCTCTAACGCCTTCAACAAACATGATTTGTAATCCAGCTCCAATCTCTATTGCTAGTCTCATTTATCACTATGTGTCAAATACTCTCTGCCTGCTCATACATAAGATACCTTTCCATATCTCTGAGTCTAATATTTCCCATGTCCAAAATATCCAGGCCATATTCTCAGCATCTTCACAATGTAAACATTATCCACACTTCAAGGTTAAGATCAACTGGTACCCTGGCAACAATGCTGGAAGGAATCATTTCCACTATTACATTAATGATAATATAATAATATTAATGATAACAGCTAAACTTATGTTAAAAATAATATTAATAATAACAGCTGTCATTTAGTAGAAACTTAGTATATGTTAGACAAAGTTATAAGTGCTTAGTATAATTGCTCATAACAACCTCATGAAGTAGGATGATAGAATCCATAATTTTTAAAGCTGAGGAAATAGAGATTCAGAGAAATTAAGTAACTTGCCCATGTGGCAGAATTGGGACCTGAAAATTTATGTTTTCTCCATTCTGCCACACTCCCTTACAGAATCTTGCTAATCCTCATCATGTTCCACCTTGTTTTACGTTTACTCAAGCCAACAACTCATTTCCTCTAGTAGATTTTAAGATCCTAAGAATAGAGAAGCTATGAGATAGTAGGGACAATGTTTTGTCAAGTTGTCTTCCATAGCATCCACTAAAATGAGTCTTACAAATAGTGTAGTTGATAAAAATGTTTATTTAATGAAAAAATGTATGAATAAAATTTGTGGCTTAGGGAAATGATTAAAATACCATAAGAAAACATTAGCAAATTATTAATAATTTGATTATGACTGCAACCTTCATGTTTGGAAAGGGATAATTCAAGATAATTTGCATTTGTAGCTGTAGATGTAAGTATTCCTTAACAAAAGCTTTAAAGAGTTCTACTTATTATTTCCATAAACAATAATGAAACACTAGAATATGAGATGATAAATAAGGAACACTTGACATATATCCATATGATCATTTATAGCTTCAAAACATCAATGTATCAGTTTAATAATTTGAGGAACACAGTTTTAAGTTACCTTCTCTGTAAGAAATTAATTAAATTGTTATTCATTCATTTGTTCACTCATTTATTCATACATGCATTCCAACAAATACTGAGTATTTTGTAGATATCAACTATTATCTTAGGTACCAGAGATGTACAAATGAATGCGATATAGCTGCTTCTTTCAAGAAATTTATAGTCTGATGGGATTTGAACAAGTGCAAATAAGTTATAATACATGTTATTGTTAATACACAGATGATTCTTCTTTTTTCTTTTTTTTTCTTAGATGGAGCCTTGTTCTGTCACCCAAGCTGGAGTGCAGTAGCACCATCTCGGCTCACTGCAACCTCTGCTTCCCAGGTTCAAGCAATACTCCTGCCTCTGTCTCCCAAGTAGCTGGGATTACAGGTGCCCGCCACCATGCCCAGCTACTTTTTGTATTTTTAGTAGAGACGGGGTTTCACCATGTTGGCCAGGCTGCTCTTGCACTCCTGACCTCAGGTGATCCGCCTTCCTTGGCCTCCCAAACTTCTGGGATTCCAGGCGTGAGCCACTGTGCCCAGCCAGATGACTCCTAAGATTGAAAAAACCTGCTTATAATTTTCTATTTTAAAAAAGTTTATTTTCGGAGCAAGATGGCCGAATAGGAACAGCTGCAGTCTCCAACTCCCAGCGCGAAGGACACAGAAGACGGGTGATTTCTGCATTTTGAACTGAGG
>NW_012113253.1:3740302-3759032 GCF_000951035.1 Colobus angolensis palliatus
GCACACCAACATGGCACAAGTATACATATGTAACAAACCTGCACGTTATGCACATGTACCCTAGAACTTAAAGTATAATAAAAAAAAAAAAAGTTTATTTTTAACTCAACAAAACCCCCCCGAAACCTGATTAAGAAATGGGCAAAGGTCTCCAATAAACAGTCGTCTAAAGAAGATATACAAATGACCTACGAGCATATGAAAAGATGCTCAATACCACTAATCATTAGGGAAATGCAAATCCAAAACACAATGAGATACCACCCTCATACTCATTAGAATGGCTATTATTGGAAACCCCCCCAAAACAAAAAACATTAAGTGTTGGCAAGGATCTGAAGAAATTAGAACTCTTGTGCACTACTGGTAGGAATATAAACTTGTACAGCTTCTATGAAAAAAAAACAGCTTCTATGGCCTGCCCAATGTAATTTATAGATTCAACGCTATCCCCATCAAGCTACCATTGACTTTCTTCACAGAATTGGAAAAAACTACTTTAAAGTTCATGTGGAACCAAAAAAGAGCCCGCATAGCCAAGACAATCCTAAGTAAAAAGAATAAAGCTGGAGGCATCATACTACCTGACTTCAAACTATACTACAAGGTTACAGTAACCAAAACAGCATGGTACTGGTACCAAAACAAATATATAGACAAACAGAACAGAACAGAGGCTTCAGAATTAACACCACACATCTACAACCATTTCATCTTTGACAAATCTGACAAAAGCAAGCAATGGAAAAAGGATTCCTTATTTCATAAAATGTGCTGGGAAAACTGGCTAGCCATATGTAGAAAGCTGAAACTGGATCCCTCCCTTACATCTTATACAAAAATTAACTGAAGATGGATTAAAGACTTAAATGTAAGACCTAAACCATAAAAACCATAGAAGAAAACCTAGGCAATACCATTCAGGACATAGGCATGGGCAAAGACTTCATGACTAAAACACCACAAGCAATGGCAACAAAAGGTAAAATAGACAAATGGAATCTAATTAAACTAAAGAGCTTCTGCACAGCAAAAGAGCCTATCATCAGAGTGAACAGACAACCTACAGAATGGGAGAAAATTTTTGCAATCTATCCATCTGACAAAGGGTTAATATCCAGAATCTAAAAAGAACTTAAACAAATTTATAAGAAAAAAGAAAAAAAACCAAACAACTCCATCAAAAAGTGGGCAAAGGATATGAACAGACACCTCTCAAAAGAAGACATTTATGCAGCCAACAGACACATGAAAAAATGCTCATCATCACTGGTCATCAGAGAAATGCAAATCAAAACCACAAAGAGAGACCATCTCAGACCAGTTAGAATGGTGATCATTAAAAAGTCAGGAAACAACAGATGCTGGAGAGTATGTGGAGAAATAGGAATGCTTTTACGCTGTTGGTAGGAGTGTAAATTAGTTTGATCATTGTGGAAGACAGTGTGGCGATTCCTCAAGGATCTAGAACTAGAAATACCATTTGACCCAGCAATCCCATTACTGGGTATATACCCAAAGGATTATAAATCATGCTGCTATAAAGACCCATGCACACGTATATTTGTTGCGGCACTATTCACAATAGCAAAGACCTGGAACCAACCCAAATGTCATCAGTGATAGACTGGATAAAGAAAATATGGCACATATACGCCATGGAATACTATGCAGCCATAAAAAAGGATGAGCTCATGTCCTTTGCAGGGACATGGATGAAGCTGGAAACCATCCTTCTCAGCAAAATATCACAAGGACAGAAAACCAAATACCGCATGTTCTCACTCATAAGTGGGAGCTGAACAATAAGAACACATGGACACAAGGAGGGGAACATCATACACTGGGGCCTGTTAGGGGGCGGGAGACTGGGGGAGGGATAGCATTAGGAGAAATATCTAATGTAAATGACAAGCTGATGGGTGCAAACTAATATGGCACATGTATACCTATGTAACAAACCTGCACGTTGTGCACATGTACCCTAGAATTTAAAGTATAACAACAATAATAATAATAGTAATAATTAGAAAACCAGTATGGCAGTTCCTCAAAAAACAAAAATTAAATTATCATACAATCCAGCAATTCCACTTCTGCGTATATCCCCAAAATAATTGAAAGGAGGGCCTGTTAGAAATATCTGTACACCCGTATTCAAAGTAGCATTATTCACAATAGCCAGAAGGTGAAGGAACCCAAGTGCCTACTGACAGATGAATGGATAAATAAAATGTGGTGTATACCTGTACATATACATAATGGAATATTATTCAGCCTTAAAAAAGAAGCAAATTCTGATGGGCAGAAATATCTAGAGCAGTCAAATTCACAAAGACAAAGTAAAATGGTGGTTACCAAGGGCTGGGAAGAGGGGAGAATGAAGAGTTATTGCTTAATGGATACATAGTTTAAGTTTTGCAACCGAAAATAATTGTGAAGATAGATTGTGGTGATGGTTGCACAACATAATAAACATATTTAATAACACTTAACTGTACACTTAAAATCGTTAACAGGTAAACTTTATGTCATGTGTATTTTACCACAATTAAAAGTATTTTAAAAATATGTTTTTTAGAAGAAATAATATGAAATCTAACTCAAATTTAAGAAATACTAAATTTGTTTCCATGAACAATGAAACTGCTATCTTTCTTAGCTACATGCTGAGCCTAGATGCTGCATAAGTACCTTAACACAATTTATGATATATTAACACCAGCTTTCACTTCCAGAAAATGTTATGTTTACCTCACCTACAATACTTGAGCCACCTGAAGTTAGTAAATAACATAGAGTAGCATGAGTCAATATTTTAAAATAATGAATGATAGTATTATAAGGGCTAAAACATAGTTCTAATTTTAAAGGCAAGAAATATGCCTAAATTTAGTGGTAAAAGCACATTGTTAGAATCCTACATTAACATGCCATATCCTATAGGGTTAGTTTGAGATTTGTGATGATGTGAAAAGATAATACTATTACTTAACATCTTTTTTATTCTTATTACTTAGTTGTTTCCATAGATATTATTGTATTTCATGTAGGCTTGTATATTAATAGGGCATACATCAAGTCACTTTCTGTATAACCTGGTCTGAATGCTGTCCAAAAAAGTAAGCATTAGGAAGGATGGATCCAGGATTACAGTGAGTTGGCTAGCAATTGAGTTTTTCTATGTTTCCTTAGCAAGCATCCACTTAGCGCTATTACATACTAGGTCAGTAGTTTCAAACCTCTAAAAATCTCACTTCTAGTTCTGTAAAAAATTATTTATAAATGATACACATATCCTAATATACTTTTACAATACATAAAATATATGTAGATATTTTAAAAGGTGATTAAAATTAAATAAATATTTGCAAATAGTTATTTGAAATAATAAAATAAGTCTTTTGCTCTTAGGAAAAATATTTGAAGTAAAATGCCTTATAATTTCTGAAAACAGTGGCTTAATGCTATGTGGCAGTATTAGATTGTAGTTTGCTTATCAAACCTGTTTGCTCTTTTTCCTGGGCATTCTCTAAGGCTATATTTCCCAATGTTCCATTTTCTAGCATCAGCTTTGTAACTAAGCAGCCAATGGAATAGAAGCAGTAGTGATGTTACCATTTCCAATTCCTGTCCGTAAAAACTTCCCAAGTACTGGCTGAAGAGAAAGGGCTCTAAGCCCTTCTAAGAGGGAAAGCCCACAAGATGAAAGAAGTCTTGAGCCCTGCATGACTACAGAAAAGGCGACTGGAAATATCTACTTTGGGCTGATATTTGATCAATAAATGAGCTTTTGTATTAAGTTTTCAGGGTTTGTATATATTACAGCAGGTAATGTATGTTAGGTAAATACAGTATTTTGAAAGTTTGCTTCCAAGTTCAGTTTTCTCATATTTAGTTTTAATTATGTCACAGTTGAAAAAGAAACATTACAGAGACACACCATAGGCCATGTAAAGTATAAACCTAGGGTAAGGTTTATTGTTAATAATAGTAGGTGTAAATCCATATTTTATTAATCTTTTTGATAACTTAGAATTTTTTGGTAAACTTCTTGTCAGATCTTAAAGTGTCGTATTGTCTTCTCTGGGGCTAATGAAGAGCTTAACTAGGAGTAAAAGTTGCAAACTTGGTATTATATTCAAACCACAGTTTCATCGCTATAACCTTTTTAAGCCACTTTCCTATTTTCTCATTATTAGTTTCGTTAAAACTAACACCCTCAGAAAGGCATGAGACCATCTTGCATTTAGAGTGAGAATTCTACGTGAAGCCATATATTAAATATTTGTAAAGTTTAATTTCTTTTTTGTTTTTTAGATTAAAAATTAAAAGTAAGTTCTACTATTTCTTTTCATTCCCCAGTGAAGTGAATCATGTAGCCTCATGGAGTTCATGGGCCTTTCACTGAGGATCACCATATGTGATATAACACCAGACACTGAGAAGAAGAAACTAAACAAGAAAAACAGTTTAACCAAGAGATAGATAACTAAATGATTACAGTTGCTAAATGTTATAACAAGAGTTACTTCAAAGTACTGTGTGGACTTATAAATTATTACAAGATGAAAAGAGCACAGATGCCTGAGTGACCACAGGTTACAACCAATGATCTCCACTTAAGTTCTGGATCTCACCTACCCAATCGTTCCCACAAGTAAGTCCCTCTTATTAAAAAAACAAAGCTCTTCTTTGATTATCTCTCCCCCAAGTTATAGTTCCATTTTAGAATTTATATTTCTTATTTGTTTAAAAAGATCCTAGAAAGAATTGTTTTTAACTGTGCTGTCCAGTACAGTAATCACTAGTCACATGTGTCTATTTAAATTTAAAATAATCTAATTAAAAATGTAAAAATTAAAAAGTCAGTTAACTTACTTACCCTAGCCACATTTCAAGTGTTCAATGGCCACATGTGACTAGTGCTACCATATTGTACAGGACAGTGCAGATATAGATTGCCATCACTGCCAAAAGTTCTATTGAACAGTGCTATTCTAGACTGTAATAGAAAAATTAAAAGTGAAGTCTCCAGGTCCAGATTGTCTGGATTCAAATTCCAACTTCTACCCATGACATTAGCTGGGTAAATTGGGGAAATTTATTTCCTGTCTCCCTACATTTTTCCCCCATCTATCGAATGGAGATAATAACTCATTCCTCCTTCATAACTTTGTTGTGAGGTTTAAATGATTCACATGTAAAGGCTTTGAACTGTGTCTAGCACATTATAAGTGCTTAAAAAGCATTAGGTGTTCATATTTTTATTCTCACTGACTCTGACTCACTTCTTCATTTTCTTTACAAGCTCCCATCAGGCTTTGTCCTCCACTGCAAGGTTTGTCAAGATTTACCAAATTTCTCCATCTTGCCAAATCCGGTGGTAAATTATCAGTCTTTATCCTACTTGACCTGTCAGAGCCCCTGCCACAGTTGATCATGTCCTGTTTCTTAAAATATTTTCTTCATTTGGTTTCTAAGATATCCTTTTTTACGTTTCCTTTAATGGTTGCTTTCTCTTAAGTCTTTGATGAATTTTCTTCCTCTTCCTGACCTCTAAATGGTAGAATGTCTTTGGTTTTCTTCTTGATTGAAGTTACCATAAATAATCTTATCCAGTTCCATGGCTTCAAATGCTACCTGTGGATTACTCCTAAATTACATCCTTTGCTTTGATCTACTGGGCTCTGAATTAATCTATGCAATTAATCATGTAATAACTGTACTTAGATGTCTAATGGACATCTCAAAATCAAAATCATGTCTAAAACAGAATTCTTCATTCCCCCATGAGGATAAATTGGCTACTGATGTCTTATATCTACCATGTGATATTAAGTTTTCAATGTACTTTTCATACATTTAAAAATATTATCTTTACAGAAATGCTGTTAGGATAGCACATGTCAATTCCATCAGTCAGACAGACATAATATGATTCAGATCTGCTGGGTAAGTTTTTAAAGAGTCCATATTTAATACATAACCCAGAGTAAGCAATAGATTTCAAGTCTCCTTATTCCCTCTATATGCTCTCTACTAGGTTATGATGCCTATCAAGTCATATTCAATTCTTTAGAAACAGTGATTTAAAAGATGAGCTTCCAATTAACAGTCAATGGAACATACAAATAGTGTGACAGAAGAGAGATATAACTTAGCCACTATGTGTGTTGGTCAACATACCTTTATAAAAGGTTTCTCCTTTGCCAATTATTATTTACATATAATTACTGTGATATCATCCAGAATCATTTCACTATTCTTTAGGAAGACCCCGTTTTGCTGAGTTTCTACTCTTCAGAAGGGAGGTAAGTTGGTAAGTTGTCTTGTCTGATCTTGAAATCCATGATGGTACAATAATATTTATTTTTACAAAAGTAAATACCATCTCAAAAAATTGAAATCATTATGATATATCATTCATGACATAATGACTCTTTAACTTAATTACATATAGATCTTCACACAGAGACCAGGAAAATAAAGAGAATACTAAACAAATCTTTGAAAATACAAACATACTAGTGGAAAACACACAAAGAATTTATTTCTTTCAGGCAAGTTACTCAATACATCTTATATATTTATGTCTGAAGAAAGAAGCTATTATAAGATACAGCATTATAAAACTAGTTCATTGCTGTAGATAATTACTTTTGATAATTTAATATCTAAGCTACTAGATCATATGCTCAAATACTGAAATTTGAAGATTTGTTTCAAATACTTTTGGAGCTTATGATTCCAGTTTTTTCTTAAGAAAATAAAGCATAATTAAAATCTTATTTTAAACACATATACATATGCACACAAATACAGAACTTAGAAATCCATTGAAAGTTTGAAGTCCAGTAATTTTTGGCTATGCTACAGTTAAACTTGGGCTTTAAAATGAGAGATAATCTGAATTCTATTGTCAGCAGGTCAAGTCTATTAGGTGAGTAGGTATGAATAACTGCAAATTTTAAGAACTATTAAAAATGTACCCATTATAATATCACCGAATAGTAATGAAGACAATGACAAAAAGACTTTATCATTTGCTATGTAATATATAGGAAGGAACTTTATGATATAACAAAAAACAAGACTACATTTCTTAAATCTGCCAGCATGTCAAGGTTTTTGAGATAAAAACCTATAACTACTCATACATGAAAACCAAATCAGTATTGTTACAGAATCTCAATGTATGGTCAATAGATCTATAATTTTGTAATACAAATACTATCAAAGAAAGATATATGGGATAGTTATGCCAAAAATGTAAAGACATGAAATTGGTGATTTAGAAATACTGACCCTTCTGTGTTTGAAATATTCTACATCTTAACTTCTGTGATACTATCCTCTTATAATTTTGGTCTTTTCTTTGTGATTGTTCCTTCTTCTTTTTGGACTTTTCCTCCACACAATTCTAAAATGCTAATCTTCCACAGGGCATTGTCTTGGCCTACTGCTATTTTATCTGTATCATTCTTCTTGGGCAATTTCAGCCATATTCATGAATTTAAGTATTATCTAAACTTTGTAACTCTCATATTTATGTCCCTGGTCCTGACACAAGCTTCAAAAGTGTTTATTTAAATGTTCTAGACATTTCCACTTGGAAACTTTCACAGGTATCACAAATTCAAAATTTCCTAAATCAAAGATCCATTCTCTTCCTCTTTCCCCAACATCTCTCTCTCTTTTTTTGGTGTGTGTGTGGGGGAGTGCAAGACAGAGTCTTGCTCTGTCACCCAGGCTGGAGGGCAGCAGCCAATCTCGGCTCACTGTAACCTCTGCCTCCCGGGTTGAAGCAATTCTCATGCCTCAGCCTCCAATGTAGCTGGGACTACAGGCATGAGTCATCACGAAGGGCTAATTATATTTTTGTAGAGATGGGGTTTTGCCATGTTGCCCAGGCTGGTCTCAAATTCCTGACCTCAACTGATCTGCCTGCTTTGGCGTCCCAAAGGGCTGTGATTATAGGCATCAGTCACCATGCCCCAACCACTCCTCTTATATTTCCAATATCCATTAATGGCACTACCATCCATTCAGTGATGCAAGTCAGAAATATGGGAGTCATCTTAGAATTTTCTCTCCTTCACCTCCTCATATCCAATTAGTCACTTAATCAGGTAACTGACTACTAATTTTGCTCTTTAAAAATTCCCTGAATCTATCATCCCCTCTCTATCTTTATTACAACTGGCTTAGTTTAGGATCTTATCTTTTGTCTGAATTATTGTACTTATCCATTAATTTATCCTTAAATGCTCTTTTCCAGATGCGGACTTAAGTTTATCTCTTTATTGTAACCCCACTAGAATATAAGCTCCAAGATAAGAAGGATTTCTGTCTCTGTTTTCTTCAGGATAGTCCTTGGCAAATGATAGGTATGCAAAAATTATTTGTTACATAAAAACATGGCAGCCTGAATGAGCTAAAAACTATACATAAAGTACATACAAATATGACCATATCAATCCTCTACTGAGAACCTTTTAAAACTTCCTATCATCTATAACTGTGATCTGAGATGCTCTATGACCTGGTCTCTATTTATCTACTAGCCTCATCTTTAGCTATTCAGTCCAATATTTTATGTTAAAATTATGTAACTGCTTATCATTCCTGCACATATCATGGATCTATGCCTTGTTTCTTAGGGTTTCTATCTAGAACACCTTTCTAATTGTCTTTTACCTGGTTAGCAGCCACTCGAGTCACTGAGATGATACCTCTGATTAGGTATCATCTCCAGGAATTCATTCCTGGAATTCCAGGTTGAGTCAAGTGGCCTTCCTCTGAGCATCCAATGTACCTTCTATGTAATTCTAGATTCACCACTGGTGTATGACCTTGAAGCAATCTGTTTAAGTATCTGTCCTCTATTAGACTGTAAGCAACTTGGGTTATAAATGATTTCCTATTCATCTTTTTTCTTCATGTGTCTGGCACACGGTAAGTGTGCAATATTTATACATAACAACCCTGAATGAATGGAATTAATTATTTAGTTTCATATATTTTCTAAATTGTAGTCTTATTAACGTCCATTTGAGGTTCCTAATTTAAAAAACATTAGTAGACTTTATTTTTTAGAGAAATTTTAGATTGACAGATGTTTGTAAGTTTTAAAGAAAAAAATGTAATGAACTTCTATTAGAGAAGTATAAAAAAATCTCAATTTCAAAAGGCCAACATGTATCATATTAGCACAACATAGTTAATTATGTATAAATATTAACAATTTTAAAAGTCACTAAAGTATGATCTGTATGTTCACTGTCCATAAATTAAACTTCTATTTATACATTAAAATGCAAAATAGTATTTTAAAATAATAAAAAATCCTATAACAAAAATCACTTTAAATATCTTTAGTTACAACCAGAATATAAAAAATACCGCCAAATAATTATTTCAACATAATATTGTTAAATAAGACTAAATTCCCAGAATTACAATTATAGTTTGTAAAAATCAAGATTAGCCGGGTCCAAGAATTAAAGTAACCTTAAATTATTTCGTGCTGTAGATTTATATCTGACTTCTATGTATGAGAGTCCTAGTAGTCAAGCATAAATTAGATTTAATCCAGCTGCCTATAATTTATTTTGCAATAAAAGAAACACCATATTACATGCATTTGTTTGTTAAGTAGAAGATATGCTATTATTTCCAAGATACCAAGGATTTAATGTTTAATTATCAACACCCATTTGAAAAAAAGACATCGCTCTGATTCACAAATTTCTTAATTGCTAACAGTGGCTTTTCTGAGTAGGAGTGTTGTCTATAATTTGTTTTTGCAGATGTGATTTAGCAACTGAATTTTAAAGTAGCAAAGCTTTGAATATCTTCACTGTCAGCAGAAAATTCCTCCATCCCTGCTGCTGGAGAATATTGCTGTTTGAAGTTTTAACAGGGAAATAAAAATTGCAGTGAGAAAATTGATAACTACTGGCAAATGTTGCTTACAAACTGAAAAGGAAGTTGGGTTGTCAGCAATACAAGAACTGGATTATTCACACAAAATATGAGGAATCATCTTCACAGTATCTTGCTGGGAATGGAAATTAATTTAGCTGGTTCCAACTTGAGGAACCTAAAGAAAAGCAAATATCCCCCATTTCAGATTATCTTTACAAAGGATCAGCAACTGGCAATTGGGTGTCACAGCATAACTCTTCGCTGAGGAGGAAAGACATTATGTACATTTTAAGAACACTAGCCAAGGTTCATTTTGAAGCAGGCTCATTGATCACTGGAAAAAACATCATTGTTGATTTCAGAAAGGTTAACTAGTTTAAAATGCCCTTTCCCTCTGGAACATGTCATCATCCACATATTACTGCAATAAAACGAGTAAGAGAAGAGAAATATATCTTGTAATGACAACTCAAATATGAAGTTAAAAGTAACATTAAAATTCCTACCCGTTTGGCTGAGCTGAGAAGCACTGCGACTTTTCCGTGACAGACCAACAATAGCTACCATTTTGGCACCAATGCTAGAGCGCCGCTTTTTGCCACTGGTGCCCAAGGCGCCCACTGCAGTGTCAGACTGGCTGCCATCATTCTTCTCCAGTGAGCACATGTCTCCACTGATGCTGGTGCTTTTTGTCATGTTCTTCCCTGATATGCCCATTTGTCTGCTTTGCATTTTGGATGTAAAGACACTGTCAGCCGATGGATCATTAAAAGTGAGGACAAGAGTAAAAAGGAAAAGACAGAAAATGCATTTTAGATAAAACATTTGGAGTATAATTAAATTATATCATCTAATGGAATATATTTTTAGGATTTAAAAAATTTCAAGTACCATGGTCTTGATTTTGTGCTTTGCTACTCTGGGCCAACCTTACAGCAAATATGCAAAATCAGATTTATGATTTTATTTCTACTGTCAAAGTCAAGGTGCAAGTTTGCATGGTCACAGAAAAAAAATTCATGAGAAATCAGTGGGTTCATTGAAGACACTATGCTGTCCTGCAAGTAGAAGTATGCCTTTAGGTAGGCATACAACATAAGGGAGAAGTTTACAAAAACATTCTTCTGTACTTTACTGTTGCTTTCAAAAAGAAATTAGACAAGTGGGAAAATTTTACCAAAAAAATAAAAAAAGGCCAATAATATAGTATCCATTTCAAGAGTGGCCCTGTAACTTTTCTCATAATAAGGTTTATCTAATAATGGTTAAATTTTCTAAAAAGACTTGCTATTTTCATTAGCTTTGAATTAAAAAATACTTTATTTCACTTTACTTAATTTCATCATTACTGATATAAATCTATATTACAAAAATAAAGAAAAGAAAGATTTCCTTCTTGCATTCCTCTGAAAGGAAGAAAAATCATTATCAGTTTTCCAGACAGTGCACCAGAAAGCAATCAATGAATCACTGAGGCATGTGAGCTGATTAATAATCTACTGCAAGACTAATACTGCAACTGGGAGTAATTAAAGAAATGACTGGATTTTTCCACGATTTCTGGGGTATGGTAGAGGTAGATTAGAAAGTGAAGAATCTGGAAGCAGGCTATCCAGCTAGTCCCCATAAACCTAGGAGGAATATGAGGGAAGCAGTCTGTTTTGCAGGAATGAAAAGACTTATTTACACATCAATTTTTGACTCAGTATTGGGGAAAGTTTTATTTTGGTCCTGATAATGAATGTTTAATATATAAAGTAATAAAAAAGAATAAGAATCAAGAAACAGAAATATCTTTAAACATTACTTAAAGGATGAGAATTAGAAAACTAACCTATTGAGGTGAACTCTTATATCTAATTCAATATCTTGGTCTTCCAAAAAAAAAAGTATTTTCTATCCTAGAGTAAAATCTGGTTAAAGGCTAGGACCACATATTACTTTTGTTAACCTATGTAATATCTTCTCCAAGTATTTAAGAGGGAAAAGACCCAGTGTGAAATTAAAAAAATATATAGTGAAGTATACTATTATATCCCTCACATTCGTTTTAAGAAAAAATGTGGCATACATAGTCAGAAACAGGACAGAGAGAGTCCGTGTGTGTATGTGTGTGTGTGAGAGAGAGAGAAGGCACAGGCAGGTGAAGAGAGAGAGAAAAGAGAAGAGAAGAGAAGAGAAGAGAAGAGAAGAGAAGAGAAGAGAAGAGGAGAAGAGAAGAGAATATGTTTCTGTAATATCCTGAACTGATAATTTTCAACTTTGTTTGATTCTGATAGACAGTAAAAAGACAAGGCTTGTTATAGTTTAAAAGGGCCAAAGTTTAACAGAAACTAAGGCTTTATAACATATGTTCCATAGTTAGAATAAACTAGTGTTTCTGTTATATAGCAATTTTTGGGTGGGCACAGTAGCTCACGCCTGTAATCCTAGCACTTAGGGAGGCTGAGGCAAGATGACTGCTTGAGCTCAGGAATTTGATACCAGCCTGGGCAACATGTGAGACCCCATCTCTACAAAAAAGTAAAAAATTAGCCAGGCATAGTGGCACATGCCTGTAGTCCCAGCTACTTGGGAGGCACAGGTGGGAGGATCACCTGAGCCTGAGAGGTTGAGGTTGCAGTGAGCCGAGATGGTGCCACTGCACTCCAGCCTTGATGACAGAGTGAGATCCTGTCTCAGAAAAAAGAAAAAGAAATTTTCACTGAAAACATATACTTTTCTAAAGAGCCACCTAATCTACTAATTACCAAGGATGTCAAAGATACACTCACAAAATTGTATCTTGTGATTTTTGCATTTGAATTTTTATGTTTGAATATCAAGGCCATAAAGAACTTGACCAAAATCAAATAAGCTACTACAATAAAATACTAATTGGAACTGATACATCATTTTGTAGATAATATTTTAATGAGAACTTGGTTTGAAACAAGTACACTTCTCTTCAACCTAACAACTTTAATAAAGCATTATTTACAAAAGGAGTTATTTATTTTTATTCATTTTTAGAGATGGCGTTTTGCTCTGTCACCCAGACTAGGGTGCAGTGGTACAATCATAGCTCATCGTAACCTTGAACACCTAGGCTCAAGTGATTTTCCTGCTTTAGTTTCCTACGTAGCTAGGACTACAGTGAATGCCAGCACACCCGGCTAATTTTTTTGGGGGCGGGGGCAGGGTAGACAGAATCTCACTGTGTTGCCTGGGCTGGTCTCAACTCCTGGACTCAAGGGATCCTCTCTTCTGGGCCTCCCAAAGTCCTGGGATTACAGGCGTGAGCCACCGAGCCTGGCCCAAAAGGGGTTATTAAATGTTTTATAAGATGGATACTCTTTTTATTTCCTTGAACTTAGAGATCACTAGGGATGAGTTTATGAATAGTGGCACTAGAGTGGTTTGTTTTGATGAGAGAAAAGTTGCGGCTAGGGTTCCTTTTCTTTCTTCCCTGCACATCATCTAAAACTATAAGCAAAAAATGTAAAAAAACAAGCTACCATTTTTTTTTTTTTTTTTTTTTTTGAGATGGAGTTTCGCTCTCGTTGCCCAGGCTGTAGTGCAATGGCACAATCTAGCTCACTGCAACCTCCACCTCCTGGGTTCAAGCGATTCTCGTGTCACAGCCTCACAAGTAGCTGGGATTGCAGACATGCACCACCATGTCCAGCTATTTATTTATTTATTTTTTTGTATTTTTAGTAGAGACGGGGTTTCTCCATGTTGGTCAGGTTGGTCTTGAACTCCTGACCATAGGTGATCCTCCTGCCTTGGCCTCCCAAAGTGCTGGGATTACACACGTGAGCCACCGTGTCTGGTCACAAGCTACCAAAATTTTTAAAGTTTTGGGACTCTTGATTTATGAAAAAGTGTTTAAAATTTTGGAACTCTTGATTTATGAAATACTTTGTAGTAAAGAATTTGTAATTATGGGCAATATTTTAAAATGCTCAATTTGGTTAGGAAAAGATGCATTACATTAGCAATTGTTTTAAAAGAGAAATTTTATAAGGGTTTGGAAATACAGTATATTTCAATACTTCTGGTGGGATCTCAGTGATAGATTTCTAAAGAGCAACTTGGCAATATATGTCAAAAGCCTTAAAAAAAAACAAGCCTACCATTTAACCTGGCAATTCTAGTTTAGAATTTATCACAAGGGAAAACTTACCAACGTGTACAGATTTAGCTATAATGATATTTACTGCACAATTGATTATAATAGCAAAAAAAAAAAAAAACTACAACAAAATAAAAACAAGGCGAGAAAACCCACAAATGTCCAACAATAGTGGGTGTTTAAATAAATTATGTTCATCAATAAAAGACAATGTACTTTTGAAAATGCTGTTATATATAAATGTTTATGGACATAAAAAGATATTCTTGATGGCGGGGGATGGGGAGGGAGAAGCAGATATTTGTAACTTAGCTTTGGGTGGCATATGTATTAAATATGGATTCACCCTACTACTAGGGGACACAGGCAAATTCACATCCCACAGTTTTTCCAGTGACAGAAATCCAAAAATAGTTTTATAAAAAAAGAAGAAATATTTTGTGCTAAACTAAGTAATTTGAAAAGCCTAGATTCATGAGATGATGTACCAGTCATCTGCACAAAAGGAGAATGAAGAGAATATGACGAAAAATAAAATTAGGTGTTCAGAAAAATTTTATTTTTAGGGGAAAAATATAAATGTACGTAGCCAAAAATATGAAATGATATACTGTGACCAGTCTGCTAAAAGTCATTTTAATTTTTTCTGGTTGATAGCTATGTTTTAAAAAAAAGTTTGTCTTTTTCTATTTTGTTTTTTCCAGAATAAACATAAAAAGTGTTGGTAATCAAAAAAAACTAAAACAGACAAATGAAAAAAGCAATCAAGGACCAACATCACTTCTTCTTTTATGTAAGTCAAATTATTCAACCCACATTAGTTCATGTCACGGGTTAAAGGTACAGTATGGATTTCTAGCTAATCCTAACAGATTACTACACAATATATTGAGTGTTGATATAGGGTGTTCAGTTCTAGAAAGGGACACTGCTTTTACATTTCTAAATATTGTTTTGTGCATATATATACTTTTTGGCTTTAGAAAAACAATAAAAACTGTATATATTTAGTATTACCAAAGTTAAATATATAAAACTGCCAATACAAGAGAATGATTTACGGCCAAATTATGGTTGTTGAAAAGTTGTATCCTGAATGGTTAAAGAAAAAGGCAAATCTAGTATTGTCAATCATTAGGAGAAAAGTAACAAATAACTACAAAGCAAGTGAAATATGAGTATTCCCCAAATACATAAATAGCATATTAGGGATTATTGGAAGATGTGATTAAATTAAATGAAGTTTATATGCTATAGGGCCAAAAGTTTTCATTGATAGGTTTGAATGAATAGATGTAAGTGGTTTGGCTTCAAGATAATAAATAGCAAAGATGAGACAAAGACAAATTCTGAGTCTTAAGAATGCATAGTCATGCCAAAACAAATATTTCATCATATTAGAGCTGAGAAGATAGTCTGGAAATAGTTTACCAAGGAATGAAAGACTGGAGTGATTCTATGGAGGCCTAACAGCTAATACAATGGAGTATTAGGACTGTGGCACAGGGACAGAAAAGACATTGAAGGATAGAAAGTAGACAGAGATAGTTCCAGGAGTGAAACTATTTATAACATCTTTGGCAAGGAAGTGGTGATAGAGAGGGCGTGTAGTGTTCAAGAGTTTGAAGACAATAGCATTCTGGTAGATTAGAAACAAACCCAGTAGGACTGGTCAAGCTCCTAAACATGTTGTCTTGAAAGGCTTACTTCCTTTTTCTTCCCACTGTTGTGCTCCCTGAGCCAGGTGCCACAAATTAACTGAATACCTGTTACTACTATAATTCATACTTCATTGCACCAGTTGGCAGTTATTGGATACATGTCTGGATTTTAAAGTGCCATTTCTCGCATGTTCTTTGCAGGGAAAAAAACAGCAACAACAACAACAAAAAATCTGGCTTCTGTCTAAAGTTCTCCTTTTATGTAAAAACTTCTCTATATTAAATACCATTTCTTTCCTAAAATGTGGTAGCTGAAATTATTATTATCCTAATTTACTACATAATAAACTTTATTTTACTTTAACTCAAATTACTATCTATGATTTTAGGCTAGTAAACTAGTAATCATTTATTCAACAAAGATTTAATGAACACCTATTATGACAAATATGGGGATACAAAAATGATATGACATAGTCTCTTTGATTAATTTGCTGGCAAGTATCAGCATGTAAAACACAAATATGGCTGCATAAGAACTCGGTTTTTGTTTACAACTGAAATTTCAATGGTCAACTCTAATGTCAAGAAACCTTAATTTAGTTAAATGAAAACCTCTCTTTGAAGAGTATGTAAAAACTGAGTTTTTCATACTAATTCTTTGACTTCTGGAGATGACAGAAATTTAAAGTTTAGTATTTTTAACATTATTGCAAGTACTATATATAAATACATTATGTTAATATGCTTGAATGTATTAGTATAGTATCTAAACGTATTAGAGGTCGTGTGTGTGTGTGTCTGTGTCTATGCCACAAAATGTCCAGGGTTAGGGAGAAATATTTGGCTAATTAACAAAGTATATTTAGTCAAAAACATCTGCCTTGATTATAGCCATTAGTAATTAATCTGTGTTTAACCTTCTTAAGTCTTAGGTCTCACGGCAGGAAGCAGTTATTTCAGGGGTCATAAGGTAGGTCACTGCTTAATTGGGATAATTTAAGGAGCATCCAGGAGGCCTGTAATTTCCAAAATTCCTTTCCCAAGAGCTTGTTAATGCCAAAAATTCCAATGTATTAAATATTTCTTTTTTAAAAAAACGATTTGTTTCTTAAAGTTTGCTCCCTTTTAACATGTCACATTCCTAGGATTTGGACATTCTTATTTAAAAGATAATTACTTTCGGTCGGGCACAGTGGCTCATGTCTGTAATCCCAGCACTCTGGGAGGCTGAGGCGGGTGGATCACCTGGGGTCAGAAGTTCGAAACCAGCCTGGCCAACATGGCAAAACCCCATCTCTACTAAAAATGACAAAAATTAGCTGGGCGTGGTGGCGGGCACCTGTAATCCTAGCGACTCAGGAGGTTGAGGCAGGAGAATCCCTTGAACCCGGGAGGCAGAGGTTGCAGTGAGCCGAGATCACGCCATTGCACTCCAGCCTGGGCAACAAGAGTGAAACTCCATCGCAAAATAAATAAATAAATAAATAAAATAAAATAAAATAAATTATTTGAAATAAAACTAAATTAAAAGTAGTAGGCTACATAGCAGGCACTATTCTCAAAATTAAGAGGTATAGCATAGAAAAGGACAGAATACTCCTGTTTCATGGAACTTTCATTCATACTGTCATGTGAAAGACAGTAAACAAGTGAATAATTGACAATTTTAGATAGTGATTTGTGATCTGAAGAAAATAAGATGTAATAAAATAACAAGGGACTGAAAAGTTTGGGGACAACATTAAATAAGGTTGTCAAGGAAGGCCTCTCTGAAGAGGAGACAATTGATCTGAGCTCTGAATGATGAACCCAGTCAGATAAAAGAAGCGTGTTCTAAGCTTAGAGAGGAGCAAGTGCAAATATCCTGAGGTAGGAATGAGAATGTTTGTTGGAGAAAATTTACAAAACTAAATATAAACGGAATGAAGTGAAGGTGAGCATTGTAGATAGGATAAGGCCTACCTCTGTGGGGACAAATGCACGGCCTGCATGACTTACTCATATTTAACTGCCTATTCAGGTATTACATCAGCGCTGCCCTAAGACTGTGAGAACTTAGAATGCACAGGTTCTTGTATCAGGAGACTTGGGATTCAGCTCAGTATTATGACTCCAAATATAACATCAAAGGGCATTTTGGAGAGATCATGGCTATCTTCCTTAAAAGTGATAAATTTATGAAGGCTAAATCTTTAAGGAAATTAGGAATATTCCTTTATTAACTGAACATAAAAAAATTCACTTAAACTCTTTTTTTTGAGACTCGAGTCTCGCTCTGTCGCCCAGTCTGGAGTGCAGTGGCGCAATCTCAGCTCACTGCAAGCTCCGCCTCCCGGGTTCACGCCATTCTCCTGCCTCAGCCTCCCGAGTAGCTGGGACTACAGGCACCCGCCACCACGCTCGGCTAATTTTTTGTATTTTTAGTAGAGACAGGGTTTCACCATGTTAGCCAGGATGGTCTCCATCTCCTGATCTCGTGATCCGCCCGCCTCGGCCTCCCAAAGTGCTGGGATTACAGGCGTGAGCCACCGCGCCCGGCTAAAACTCTTAAGTCTGTCTATATATTGAACCTTTACTATCTCTTGAATTTATAAATTATCTACCAAATTATTGAATAATAGACCTCTCCCTCCACCATGAGTTTGAAGGAAGTTAAAGAAAAATTTTAAATGTATTATGTTATATATCGTAAGCATATTACACCATGTTTATTACACCATGCTCATGGTTCCTAATCATTTGTCTATTATCAAAGGATAATTTTTCAGTATCTTTTATTATGCTAGTTATATGTCCCTGAACTCTCTCTAGCTGTGTTTTGTCTTCCTTAAAAACAATTAAACACAAAAACAACATTTAAAATGTACATGTTTCAAAAATAGGTGTTACTTGCTTTCTCTGTGGATTTAAGATAAAAATGTATACAAAAACTATGATTTTAAAATGTCTTCATTATAACAAGTATCTTACAAAAACTGCATCTCTTCTCTGATGATTTCAGCTACTTTTTTTTTTTTTT
>NW_012113253.1:3759933-3798076 GCF_000951035.1 Colobus angolensis palliatus
TTAAACTAAAGAGCTTCTGCACAGCAAAAGAAACTACCATCAGAGTGAACAGGCAACCTACAGAATGGGAGAAAATTTTTGCAATCTACTTTTTTTTTTTAATCACCCTTAGAGAGATGACCTGGTTTCCATTTCGTTTCTTTTTCTCCTTGAATTTTTAGTTCAAACATTTCTGGACTCAGCTAATTTAAACCATAGTAAACATCTTGCCACATATTGATTGATTCCTTTAGCAAACATCTACCTTGTATCTACTCGGTGTTAGGTCCCAAGGACACAAGTGGGGCTAAAATGGTACCTGCCCTTCATGCTCTGGCATATAGGGGCTGAAATTGACAAAAAGGAAGAATACATTGTTTTCTTCACATAAAAAGGGAATTTTCTCTAACTGTTCTGTTCAAAGCAAGTATCCATTTCTAATTATCTACCTAGAGGTGCCACTTTTTCTAAATTGTGCAAAGCCTCCATTTAGGCAAATGGTAGCTTTGGCCCTGTGGTCAATAAGAACAATAAATAAGACATGAGACATAGTTATGATCTAAGGGGCATATGCTTTAGGGGTACAAATATGAGTGAAAATGCTTATACAAATTAGCAAAAGAAAAGTTATAAGTACAGAGAAAAGGGACATAAACCCAGTGTTAGGAAATTTCACTAGAGGGAAGGATACTATTGAGAATCAGAGATGAGAAAAGCTTTATAAACTTGGGTCTTGAATGGTGGGTAAAAATTATGACATGTAGAGAGAGAAAAATATTCAAGAGAATATTATAAATAATACAGTGGTTAGAATGCACATGTCATGGTTTTAAGATGCAAAAATCTTCCATAATAGCAAACTGAATTCAACAATACATTAAAAAGATCTTTCATCATGACCAAGTGGGATTGATCCCAGTGATGCAAAGATGGTTCAACATATGTAAATCAATCAATGTGATACATTATATCAACAGAATGAAGGACAAAAAGCATATGATAATTTCAATTGATGCTGAAAAAGCATTTGATAAAATTAAATATCCCTTCAGGATGAAAACCTTCAAAAAACTGGGTATAGAAGGAACATACCTAAATTCAATAAAAGCCATACACAATAGAACCATAGCTAGTATCATACTGAAGGGGGAAAAGATGAAAGCCTTTCCTGCAAGATCTGAAACATGGCAAGGATGCCCATTTTCACCACTATTATTCAACATCATACTGGAAGTCCTAGCTAGATCAATCAGACAAGAGAAATAAACAAAGGGCATCCAAATTGGAAAGAAAGAAGTCAAATTATCTTTGTTTGCAGATGACAGGATTTTATATTTGGAAAAACCTAAAGACTCCACCAAAAAAATTATTAGAATTGATAAATTCAGGAAAGTTGCAGGACATAAAATTGATATACAAAAATCAATAGCATTTCTGTATGGCAACAGTAAACAATCTGAAAAAGAAATCAGGAAAGTAATCTCATGTATAATAGCTACAAATAAAATAAAATGTCTAGGATAAACTTAACCAAAGAAGTGAAAGATCTCTATAATAAAACTACAAAACACTGGCAGGAGAAATTGAAGAGGACACAAAAAATGGAAAGATATTCCATGTTCATGGACTGGAAGAATCAATATTGTTAAAAATGTCCATACTACCCAAAGCAATCTACAGATTCAATGTAATCTGCATCACAATACCAATATTCTAAACAGAAATAGAAACTATAATCCTAAAATGTATATGGAGCCACAAAAGACCCAGAATAGCTAAAGCTATCCTAAGCAAAAAGAACAAAACTGGAGGAATCACATTATCTGACTTCAAGTTATACTACAGAGCTCTATTAACCAAAACAGCATGATACTGGAATAAAAACAGACATATAGACCAATGGAACACAATAGAGATCCCAGAAACAAATCCACACACCTTCACTGAAGTCATTTTTGACAAAGGTGTCAAGTAAATACATTGAGGTTAGGACAGTCTCTTCAATAAATGGTGCTGGAAAACAAGATATCCATATGCAGAAAAATACAGATATTTAAAATATAGATCCCGATCTCTTGCCATATACAAACATCAAATCAAAATGGATTACATATTTAAATTTAAGACCTCAAATTATGAAACTACTAAAAGAAAACATTGGGGAAACTCTCCAGGACACTGGTCTGGGCAAAGATTTCTTGAGTAATACCTCACAAGCCCGGGCAACCAAAGCAAAAATGGACAAATGGGATCACATCAGGCTAAAAAGCTTCTGCCACAGCAAAGGAAACAATAAAGTGAAGAGACAACTCACAGAATCGGAGAAAATATTTGCAAACTACCCGTCTGACAAGGGATTAATAACCAGAATATACAAGAAGCTCAATCAACAGGAAAAAATGTAATAATCCAATTTTAAAATGGGCAAAAGATCTAAACAGAAATTTTTCAGAAGAAGACAAACAAATGGCAAACAAGTATATGAAAAGGCATTCAATATCACTGATCATCAGAGAAATGCAAATCAAAACTACAATGAAATATCATTTCACCCCAGTTAAAATGGATTTTATTGAGAAAAGAGGTGATGGATGCTGGCGAGAATGTGCAACAAAGGGAACCCTCTTATACTGCTGGTGGGAATGTAAATTTGTACAGCTACTATGAAGAAAAGTTTGGAGGTTCCTCAAGAAACTAAAAATAGAACTACCATATTATCCAGAAATCCCATTGTGAGATATACACCCAAATTGAAGAGATATCTGCACTCTCATGGTTATTGCAGCACTATTCATAATAGCTAAGATTTGGAAGCAACCTAAGTGTCTATCAACTATCAACAGATGAATGGATAAAGAAAATGTGGTACACACATACAATGGAGTACTATTCAGCCATATAAAAGAACGAGATCCCATCATTTACAACAACATGGATGGAACTGGAGGATGTTTTGTTAAGTGAAATAAGCCAGCCACAGCAAGACAAACTTTGCATGTTTTCACTTATTTGTGGGAGCTAAAAATTAAAACAACTGAACTCATGGATCTAGATTACAGAATGATGGTTATCAGGGGCTGAGAAGGGTACTGGCAAGGTGGCAAGTGAGGAGAATAGGGATGGTTAACGGGTACAAAAATATGATTAGATAGAATGAACAATATCTAGTATTTGAAAGCATAACAGAGTGACTATAGTTAACAATAATTTATTATACATTTAAAAATAATTAAAAGAGTATCATTGGATTGTTAGTAAGAAAGGGTGAATCATTTTTTTCTAACATGTAGAATTTCTAACACAAATGTGAAGCATTGTTACATCTGTGATCTCATTACATAAACCTACAAATGAACAAATAAACAAGGCAATCTATTCAGTGAGGATGTCAAGAATAAAACTATGCTTCACTTCTAAGTATCTTCTATTGATTATATACCTTTCTGCTATTTATCATATGCCATCTATTTATTATATACACAATTGTAAGCTAAATGGGGCAAAGACTTTTCCTCTTTTGTTCATTGGTAAATTGTAGGTTTTAAAATAATGTTTGCCACATGGTAAGTGTTCAGCAAATATTTGTTGAATAAATGAGTTTATCTTGAAAACAAATGTAACTCTCTCAAGGTTGTGATGAGGTAATCCTCATGAATTAACAAAGCAACCCCAATGAGGTAACATATATATAGCAATTAGCACAATGTGTAGAATATGGTTAAGATATGTTGGCTCTAATTATTATGTATATTTACAATTACATGGAGGCTTAAGGCTTTACTAAAAATAGAAACAAACTTGTTAGATTTATTTGAAGAAGCAGCTATTTTATATAACCAGAGAAGGTCTGTGGCCTCGAAGAAACAGTCCCTCAGATTTCATATAGCCAAATAATCCCCATACCTTTGGTAATTTCAAATGTGAAAAATATGTAATTCAATAAAAACCATTCATAAAATAATCTTGGAATGCAGATGACTGATAATAATGAATATACAAGTAAATTTAATTTCATAGACTAATTTATTTGTTAATTTTCAGATTATTGTTAATATGTGAGTACAGCCAAATTTTTTTAACTTTTAAATTCAGGGGTACAAGTGCAGGTTTGTTACACAGGTAAACTTGTGTTATAGGGATCTGTTGTACAGATTATCTCATTACCCAGGTATTAAGCTTAGTACCCATTAGTTATTTTTTCCTGTTCTTCTCCCTTCTCCCACCCTTCACCCTCCAAAAGGCCCCAGTGTGTGTTGTTCCCCTCTCTGTGTCCATGTGTTCTCATCATTTAGCTCCCACTTATAAGTGAGAACATGTGGTATTTAAATTTCTGTTCCTGTGTTAGTTTGCTAAGGATAATGGCCTCCAGCTCTATCTACATCCCTGCAAAGGACATAATCTCATTCGTTTTTATGGCTGCATAGCATTCCATGGTGCATATGTACTACATTTTCTTCATCCAATCTATCACTGATGGGCATTTAGGTTGATTCCATGAACAGACTAATTTATTAACTACAAAATGTCAAATATTATGGTTGGCACTAAATAAAAAGTTAAACACTTCTGGCATAAATGCTATACACAATCCACATGAATAAATTTACTCTTCAGTTTTGTTGGTAAATAATTATTAACATTGGAAATTCCCTTTATTCCTTAGATTATCCCTAGAAAACATTCCAAAACTCCAAAATGTGGATTTTCCCATACACCCCTTTTTGTCTGTTAAGGATGACAATTTAAGTGCTGTATTATTGCTTCTAGCTAAATGTTAATTAAAATTGGATAAAAATGCTCAGTGAGAGTAGAGACATAAGATAGGCAATAAATGGGTCATCAAAAACGTTGCCACTGTAACCTGAACACATTTATGGCAAAAGTGTTGAACAAAGTATATGGATGATTTGTATATTTAATAAGCAGAGTAATTATCTACTGGTAAGCCAACTGAATTTAATTAGAAAACTCACATTCAAGACATAGCTACACTAATCAAGTTGTAACTGAATAATCAAAGTAGTCTTTATGCCTTGGTTTCCATATTGTATAAAATGGGAATAACATTATCCAGAACGTTACCCCAACAGTATCCAGAAGGTTGCTACAAGGCTGTCTCCTTTCCTTCTAGCTTAATTAATTAGTTATCTTTACTCTTCAACATTATGAGAACCTTGAGCCCTCCACTTTTTTTCCAATATCAGCCCCTTCCTCTTCACTTATACTTAACCAACTTAGGTTCCATAGCCCATCATTTCAATCACTCTTTTGCAAATATCTTAAACTTTCTGAGTCTCCCTCCTCATAAGACATCCAACTGGCTGAACTGCTTGATAAATCCTACCACATGCTGCTTCTCTGTGTACATCTCAACATTTCAGCAGTTTTTTTTTTTTTTTTTTAGGTTGGGAGACCTAAAAACCTGGTCTCACTCTGGCACCCAGGCTGGAGTGCACTGGTGTGATCACAATTCACTGTAACCTTGACTTCGTGGGCTCAAGTGATCCTCCCATCTCAGTCTCCCAGGTAGCTGGGACTACAGACAGACATGCACCACCACATCTGATGAATTTTTTCTTTTTGTAGAGACGAAGTTTGAACAAGTTCCCCAGGCTGGTCTTAACTACTTCTGGGCTTGAGCCATCTGCCTGCCTTGGCCTCCCAAAGTGCTGGGATTGCAGGCATGAGCCTGGCCCATATCAGCATTCTTGAACAAAATTCAGCAGAGCAGTTGCTCCACTATAGTTCACTAACATTGGCCTCAAAATTATAGCATACATGTTCTCCCCACTCATACAATGAGGAGTGCATACCTACCTTCTTCATGCTATTCAAACCTCTCAGCTTCTGCTTTCCTCTCTGCAGACTTCTCGTTACATTTCATAGAGAAAATAGAAGCTATCAGATGAAATTCCCTTACACCATATACACGAGGTTTTCAAAAATTCATGGAAAATTCATATTATGAAAAAAACTTCATGAATTTCAAATTTTTTCTGCACCAAAAATAAGTTCATACTAACTTGCTATAACATGTCTGAATAGGATCTATTTTGAGGTACTAAGAAGGATAAGACATCCATTTGAAAAGATCCCCTTTCACAGCAACATTAATTCTGCTTAAATTGAAGCAAGAACAACAAATTTAGGATGAAGTTTGGGTAGAAGAATGGTCAAATCACTAATATTTTATGAAAAGTTTATGGGGACAATGCCCCAAAGAAATCAGCAGTTTACAAATGGATGACTTGTTTTAAGAAGGGACAGGATGATATGTTCAAGATGAAGCCCCCAGTGGTAGACCATCCACATTAATTTGTGAGAAAAAAGTTAATCTTATTTGTGTTCTAATCAAAAAGGATGAACAATTAGCCAACACCATAGACATATCAATTGGTTCAGCTTATACAATTCTGACTGAAAAATTAAAGTTGAGTAAACTTTCCACTCAATGGGTGCCAAACCTGTTGGATTCAGATTACCTGCAGATAAATGCAGAGCTTTCAATCAAGTTCTTTTGGTTTTTTTTTTGTTTTTTGTTTTTGAGATGAAGTCTCACTCTGTTGCCCAGGCTGGAGTGCAGTGGCATTATCATGGCTAACCATAGCCTTGATTTCCTCGGTTCAGGTGATTCTCTCACATCAGTATCCCAAGTAGCTAGGACTACAGGTGCATGCCACCATGTCCAGCTAATTTTTTGTATTTTTGGTAAAGATGGCCTTTTGCCATGTTGCCCAGGCTGGTCTCAAACTCCTGGGCTCAAGCAATCCACCCACCCCAGACTCCCAAAGTGCTGGGATTACAGGCGTCAGCCACCATGCCTGGCTCAACAGAAATTTTAAACAAGTCAGATCAAGATCCTGAAGCATTTCTTTGATGAACTGTAACAGGAGACAGAACATGGCTTAAGCACTACGATGCTGAAGACAAAGCACAATCAAAGCAATGACATTCGAGAGATGGAAGTGGTCCACTCAAAGCAAGAGCAGACTGGTAAAAAGCAAAAGTCATGGCAACTGTTTTTGGGGGATGCTCAAGGCATCTTGCTTGCTAACTTTCTGGAGTGTCAAAGAATCATAATATCTGCTTATTATGAAAGTGTTTTCAGAAGGTTAGCCAAAGCTTTTTTCTGGGCAGAAAAACTGCCTAGAAATGCTTCACCAGAGAAGTCTCCACCATAATAATGTTCCTGCTCATTCCTCTCATCAAATAAGGGCAATTTTTCAAGAGTTTTGATGGGAATTATTCACCTTACAGTGCTGATTTGGCTCCTTCTGAATTCTTTTTGTTTCCCAATCTTAAAAACTCTTTAAAGGGCACCTATTTCTCTTCAGTTAATAATGTAAACAAGACTGCTGTGACATGGTTAAATTTCTTAGGGATAAACTAACTCACTGGTATTATCACTTCCAAAGTGTCTTTTTTTTTTTTTTTTTTTTTAGACAGAGTCTCATTCTGTTGCCCAGGCTAGAGTATAGTGGTGCGATCTTGGCTCACTGCAACCTCTGCCTCTCGGGTTCAAGCAATTCTCCTACTTCAGCCTCCCAAGTAGCTGGGATTACAGGCGCTCGCCACTATGCTTGGCTAATTTTTGTATTTTTAGTAGAGATGGGGTCTCACCATGTTGGCCAAGCTGGTCTTGAACTCCTGACCTCAAAAGATCCACCCAGCTTGGCCTCTCAAAGTGCTGGGATTACAGGTGTGAGCCACTATGCCTGGCCCCAAAGTATCTTGAATTTGTTGGGGCTTGTGTTGATAAATAACATTTATTTTTAAAAATTTTTATCTTTTAATTCCATTTTTTCACAAACTTTTTTGAGGTCTCCTTGTATGATACATGATACTATATATCATATATTAATGAATATTTGTAAATATATATAATCTCCAAATTTAAGTAGTAGGCTGAGCTTCTTTCTGAACTTCAGAACTATCTACCCAGTTGCCTACTTGTAACAAGCACTCAGATGTTACACAGAATATCACAAATTTGATCTGTTCCAAAGTGAATTTAATCTTTTCTCTCAAACATATTCCTTCTTCAGTGTTCCTTATTTCAGTAAAGGGTATAACTATTTACCTAGTTGCTGAAGGTAAAAATCCAGAGGCACCCTTGATTTCCCTGTTTCCTTCATCCCCACACCTACTCTATCACTAAGTCTTACAAATTCTATCTCTAAAATATTTTACATATCCTTCCATTTCTCCCCATCCAGACCTTGACCACTGAAATCCATGCCACTCTGTCTACTTTACTGCAACAGCATCCTACATGCTTATGTTCCAGCTACAACTCATTCTCCACATAGAAGCCACGTGATTTTTCTAAAATACAAATCATTTTATGGCAGTCTACTAGCAAAATTCTTCAGTGTCTTCTCACTGTACTTGGGAAAAATCCAAAATCCATATAATATAAAATATCAGAAGGAATTCCCTTATCTTCCAAATACCAGTCTATAAACTTAATTGTTCTGCACCCTATCCTCTCTTTCTTCTGCCTGTAACAAAAAGTGTCCCTTCTCTTTGGAAAAATCAATTCCTCTACCGGACCTCATGATCCCACTCTCTTCTCTAATAGGGTCCTACAAGATTTTGGAGATCTGGTCTCTGCCTTTCTCTTTCACCTAAATGTCAAGCCATTTGTCTTTGTGAACAACTCTTTAGCCACAGTGACCTCTTCTAAATTTCTCAAAAATGTCAAGTTCTTTTCCAACTCAGCACTTTCACATGTTACATACCCCACTTAAAATGGTACAAACACAGATGCGGAATGTGAAGGGCAGAAAGGTTATGAAGTTTGCTGAAAGTTTTGTTGCTAGTATTGGAACCCAGCAGTCTGAAACTGGAACTTAGTTTTTTAGTTACCAACTTTACCAGTAGTATAAGAAGATGAATACGAATTTCCCTTAGCTTAGAGCAGGAATTGCCACACTTTAGCCTGCATCAGAATTACCTGGAGGGCTTGTTAAAACACAAAGTTTTTGGTTCATTAGGTCTGGGGTGATACCTGAAAACTGCATTTCTAACAAAATCCTAGGTGATGCTGATGGTACAGATCCATCAAGCACATTTTGAGAATTGTTGGCAGAGACTTACAGAATACAAACTACATGCCATGTGAAAAAATACTAAGTCTTCGTTTGATGTTTAGTAAACAACATTCAGGTCACTCCTTTTGTTTTGCTCAATTATTTCAGACCTGTAAAAACTGTCTGCATGTAGCTGTTACCATACAGCTTTTTATGTTACCATAATACTTTACCATACAGGTATGATATGCTGTGGTAATTGTGCTTATCTGTCCTCCTATATCCCTTAGTCAGGAATTTTATAACACCTACCGTCAGCGGTTTATTTTATCTCTGTCTACTTGGTCAACATTTTTGCTTTCATTCCCTCCTGTAATAGACCAGGTCAGAAAAAAGTTTGGAAATTCAAGTATTTGGCCTATTAAAAGGTAGTTCTATGCTTTTAAATGATTAGCAAATGTAGGTAGTAAGTACCTAGGCTCATGAGACTGGAGTTCCAACGTTAGCTCTAGATAGCATATACAGCATATACCCTGAGACATATGATATTGATTTCTCTGACCTCAGTTCTTCAACTGTAAATTTAAGGAAATAGATATTATGGAATATAATCTAATTCTGTTACAAAAGACAAATTATAAAATGACCCAAAAAGAAAGTCTGCAAAGCAGAATTTTAAAATAATAATGAATAAGCTTAGATTAATAAAGAACATGAATATTCCATCCACGAAAATAACGAATATTCTAAAATGCATTTATCTTAGTTCTAATTATTTAACATAGAAAATAAGACAAGGAAAATGAATAACTTTCAAAATTATTTGAATGTGTATACGCATTTGATTGTAACTGAAACAGAAAATATGTATTTTATGAATTTAGAAAATTACTAGCTGCAATTAAGAATTAGAATCTTTACTTTTATCCTCTCATCTTTCATACATTCTTTCATAATCACAATAATAACATAAAAATGGCAGTTGGATCCCATTGTTTACTTCTTTTCTAAATTCTATAGTGCTTATATTTTTAAATGTAAATCACTCTCTTTGGTTTTAAGTTAATCTAATTTACACAAAGGTATTTGCCAGAAATACTCCCAATAAACCCCAATCTTCAGTTCCTGCCTCGGTCAAATTTAGTTGCCATCCACTGTGCATATGTTTTTCTCTCTTGCCTTTCCCCTTATTCACCATTATTTTCCTATTTTGAAAGATTCAATTTTCTCTCCTCCACAAATTTAAAATAGTTTTTAGCTTAATGTATCATGCACCTCCTAGAGCAATAACTGCTTAATTGCTTCCAACCACTTACCATCTTTTCTAAGGGTAAAGAAACCCAACTCAATTTCATTTTCATATACATGCGAATGGATGAAGTGATTATTAGTTGATTATTCCAAATTGCCTACGTGTCATCAAATATAACATATTTACTTTAAATAATGTATTAACATATGCATGCATTCATATATATTTCCTCCTCAGACTACCTGAGGGACATCATCATCCATCTAACTGCCCATATCAAAATCCAAGAAATTTAAGATACGTGTTCTCTTATCCTTACTCTCTCTATCCAAGTTGAGGTTGGTTTAGTTTCCTATCTCTGCCTCTATCCTTGCCCATTCCAATAATTAATTATAGTAATATAAATAATAATGCTAATAGCCACCACTTATGTAATAATCTATGCTGGACTCTATGCTAAATACTTCACACATTTTCTCTTTAACTTACACAACTCCATGAAGTAGGCACTATTATACTATGATGTCTATTTTATGGATGAGAAAGATGTGTTCATAGTAATAGTTTATAGATAAAATTCTTGAGAGAATTTCTTTAATGACTTCTTCATCTATAGAATAAAACAGAAGCTCCATTGCATGGCCCACAAAATGAGTAATGCTCTGACCTATGCCTAACATTGACTTCACCTCCTTCTTTCTTCCCTCTCAAACTAAATGCTCTAGAAATACATAACTATATGTTGTTATCTGAAATACCTGCATAATTTCAGTTTTATGTGCCTTTACATCTGCTTTTGTCTCTTTCATAAATACCATTCTTGCACATGGCCACTTGGTTTACTAAGTCTCTGCTTGAATAAGAGTTCCTCTGTGAAGTCTTACCTAATCTCCACCGCCCAGCTTGGATAACTTTGATGCGTTTTCTTTTATGCCTGCTGTATATACAGAAAAACTTTGCAATAACATTTTCTACAGTAATGTGAAATTAGATAACACTTTTGCCAATTTGCTGTCATCTTCTGCCTAAGCACCTGTTGGCAAATTGGTGGGTTAAAATTCTCATCTCCTACGAGGGGGATCTGGTGAGGATGGCAAGGCTCCCAAGCCCATTTTGAGAAACTGGGAGATGGAAAGTAGGTCCCCCAATCCTCTTCTACAGGCTTGGGAAACCAAGAAAGAGGTACCTGGACTTCTGCCACTACGCTAAAAGTTTCAGTCAGCTACAGGATTCAGAATCATTTTTATCTTGGGTATTTTTACTAGAGTCGAAAACTGCCACCAGGTGGCGTCAAATTGTAGCTGGAATCTGGGCAGTGGGTATGCCCCAGGACTGCTAGGCGTACAGGTTCACACAGACCATTACATGAACCTAGTATTTCCACATTGCATCTGACATAGTGAATTTTTGGATATCAATTACAGTGTTTTCTCAGGATCTTACTATATATCCATTATGGAAATTCTTCAATTGCAATTGTTTGCCCTCATGGCATTTGTATATTTTGTCAGTGTTACTTCAGATGAATAATAAATGTTTTAGAAATATATAGATGTCAACCAATTAACACATATTATTTGTACATCTACTATGTATAAGGCACTGGAGTCAATGCTATGCTAATTAAAAAGAAATACAAGACACAACATTTGTTCTAAAGTCACCTATAACCTAGATTGCTAGATGAAGCATAAAGAAAAAACAATCCCAAGGCAAAACATGGCAAGTGCTAAGTGAATGGTAAAGATATCAAATAATAAAGAATTTCCAGTAAGAAATGAAGAAATCACACAAATCTCCTCTGCCCATCTGTATGTTTCACAACAGTCCTCAGTTCTATGTAGGCCAAGCTGTTGTCTGATGATGAACCCATTTCTGCTTCTGTGATACAGAATGCATCACCCTGTCTGGCACAGTTTCCTCCTTCTTCCACTTAATCTAATCCTTCCATCTTCCAGGAACCACAGGTTATATTTAGATTATACTCTCAATAATGTGCAGACAATTAATGCCTACAGCAGGATGTTGAGAAATGTTTTTATTGATTTGTTTTAAAATCGTATTTATTTCTTTGAGACAGGGTCTTGCTCGTTCCCAGGCCAGAGTGTAGTTGTATTATCAGAGCTGATGGCAACCTCAAACTCCTTTGCTCAAGTGATCCTTCTGCTTCAGCCTTCTATGTAGCTAGACCTACAGGCTTGCACTGCCAAACATGGCTATTTTTTTTTTTTTCAATTTTTAATAGAGACATGGTCTCGCTATGTTGCCCAGGCTGGTCTGGAACTCCTGGGCTCAATGGATCTATCCTGCTTCACTCTCAAAATGTTGGGATTACAGGCATAAGCTATTGTGTCTGGCCATAAAATCTTATTCTTAAGTCTCACTTTTGTCCCTTCATATCAACAATTTAGTCTAAAATGTACCACTTTATTCTTCAGCCACTTTTAAAGTCAAGATGTAAGGCATAATTGAAGGAAGAAATTATTTTTACATCTAGTCTAGAATAACATTCAGAAATTGCAAATTAGGTCACATCTTAGCCCATTGAGCCCAAGATTCTATAAAAAACAAATACATTTTTTTCCTCTTACAAATGTAAAAGATATTTAGCCACTCTATTTAAAACAGGTGTAACTATTTTTTAATTTAAATTCAGTCTAGCATACTGAAGAAAACAAAAATTTAATGAAATGGGGCACAGCTGGGAGTTAAACAATACTATTTATTTTGTTATGTAAGAGATGGATTATTTTTATGTATCTTAATTCCTCAAAGTTTAGAAAGTAAAACTCATTATTTATTTAAAAAGTATTACTCTTGTAAAGGCCTTTGGCAATTGTTTGATCAAATATCCAACTCATCAGCACAGAGGAATTTATAAATACCCCACCATCCCAAAACTGGACATACTCATTCTTGCCCATGTTGGCTGTACAACCCTGTGGATCAGATAGTGACTGGGAAGAATTTAAATTTAGTGCTAGATCATTCTCACTTCTAAAATTAGCAGATTTGGTGATCTCCCTAGGTACAATGAATTAGTTATTATTTCAAATTGCCACAGAAGAAACTCCCTGTTTCACCTGTTTCAATTGAGTGGTTTAATGTCATTTAATACGATAAAAATTTATTTGTTGTTTATAGAACCTTAGGCTACATGACTTAAGATATACTCTGATGAAGCAATTGCTGAGTGTTACTCTGGAATAGATCCAAATCCCCTGTGACCTGCATTTGGGAAATGAGATGCTGCTTTTGGGCAGAGTCAGTATCAGTTGGCAACAGATGAGTTACCAAGCTGGTACTCATTCCCAGTAATGTTAAATTAGTAGTACATGATTTTGTAAGTACTGGCATTTCATGTATAAGTTTTGTCTTTGAGGGCAAAAGTTATATTTCTGTTTCTTTTTTATTTTTGCAAACATTTATCACTGTTTACTATGCGGTATATGTTGTAGGTGCTTTGCTAGTTTTAACTTAATCCTCAAACAACCCAATGAGGAACTATTATTATCATCATAATTACATAGATGAGAAAAGTGGGCACAGTGAGGCTAAGTAACTCATTCAAGGTTACATGTTCACACAAGATAGTAAGTGAGAGAGCCATGATTCAAACCCAACTGTCTGGTTTCAGAGTCTGCACTCTTAACACAACGCTATATACAACACATGCTGTTCATTCATTGATTTGCCTGTTCATTCACTCTTCCAGTATAGCGAACTCTTACTAGGAAACAGCTCTGGGCCGAACAATGATTGGATAAGACTCAAGAGATGTCTGCTGAATTAATGGTTTTGCTTCAAGTTTTATCCTTTACTTGTGAATCCTTAGGTCACTTCTGATGTAATTATAACTTAAATTAAAACAAGTACAGCTGTAAGTGGCCAAGGTTTTTCTTTAGAATAAGATAATTTAGGGTACTTTATTTTAGAATAGTCAAAAGCAGGCATACTTGTGGAAAAAGTTAATCTGAAAAAAGTGAACATTCTAGAGAGTTGATACTTAACTAAAATTTAAAAGTAGAATATTACATATTTTCCTGCATTTTACAAAAGCCACTGAAATAATTTAACTTTTTCTTGATAAAAGGATAATAATTATAAATATTATTTATTATTCTGTGTTTCAGATAATTTAGAACTTTGAGCTGGATGGGCACTAGCCTCAAAGTAGCACGGATGAAAACTAGCTTGAAAACTTGCCCTTCCTCTTTAATCCCTTAGCTCTTGAGGCAAGTGTACTTGCAGGGATTTTTCTATCTTGAAAAGTACTGCGGAAATAAAAGACCAAAGCAGCTTTATAGAAGTTTATTTCTTGCATTTTTAAAAAATAATTTTTATAATGCCATCAATGTGCTACTTTTCAGTTTCATTCAAAGCATCTTGATTCCACTACATAAAAACAACAGCTTCTAACTTTGCCTGACATGTATTGAATGCTTACCCCATGGTAGATATTGTGTTACAAGCATTCAAATATTTTAAAAATCTCATTCCACATTTCTAACATTCTTTAAGTTAGGTAATTATTCCTATTTTGCTGTTGAAGAAACTGAATATTTGGGAAGGTCACAAGCCGATGTGTGGTTCTAACATAAAGCCAACTTAACCTGGTTCTAGAGACCATTTGCTTGAGTACTGTACTTTATTGGAGGACTTAGGCTCTATCAGCAAAACCCCAATGCATTTTATTACCCCATAGGTTATATTTAAAATCAGATTGTACCTATCACTTGATTTGGCTGGCACTATTTATTATCTAGCCATTGAAAAGTTTTGATATCCCCAAGTGAGTTTGAAAATTATGTTTCATTACAGTTGCAAAAAAGGTAAGAAAACACAGTAAAAAAACTATTTTTGCATTTATACATGTTTGCTTGTTTTTTGATTGGCCAACATTTTATTTTGCATTTTGACAATAGTTTCTCAGCTTCCATACTTTTAATACTTTTCATTAAGTAAATAAAATTAGAATAGACTTGCTTTTTCTCAACTACAGTAAGACATAAAACCGGTTTCTTCCATGAAACCGGTCCATGGTGCCAAAAAGGTTGGGGATCACTGATCTAGTCCACCTGCTAGCCTCAATCACAAGAAACCTAAGTCAGCCAACATTAAACTTTGCTTCTGAGGAGGAGAAACTTTGTAAACACAAAGGCGGCCAGCAAAGATAAGCCTCTTATTACAACTTCACTTCTCATAAAATTGGAAAAGACCTTCAGGAATCAACAGCTATTCATTTATTCATCAACTATTTTGGGGCTCTGAAAACTTTCCCCACAAATGAAAAAATTAGATATAGCTTGCAGTTTTTGAGTAGTTAAAGATGTGTGACCTTTTGAAAGGTTTTAGAACTATAATTTTTTGTCACCAAGAATACCATACATTTAAGAACAGGTAGTCAGTTCTCATTTGTTTTCAAACTGGAGACACCTGATTTACTGATATAATATAATGGTGTAAGTTGTTCATCATTAACATATCAATTTTTAAAAAAATATTCTCTAGGGTCATTTAAGATATCTCCTGTGGTAACAGAGATGTTATTCGTAATGCCACGGCATCCTTCTAAAGCTTCATGATTTGCTGACATTTTACTTAAGCTCTTTAATTTTGTCTCTTAGTTTGAAAAGTAACAATGATAACAATAACCATTTATTATGTACTAGGCATTATTCTAAGTAGTTTACATATACTAATTTAAACCTCATAAAGAATCTGATATAAGTACTATGATTATCTAGATTAAAGATGAGAAAACTGAGAAATCATAAAACTTGAGGAAGGTGTTGGAATCGGCTGCAACAAAAGCCCCAGCATTTGTGCTGCCTCTCTTGAAGTGAAGAAGCTCATTTTCTTAAAATACATATTGCTCAGTCAATTGTCATTCAAAAGTGTTTAGACTTTTAACTTGACCAGAACATAGAGACACTTATTTTCTATTCAGCTACAATAACTCAGAAAGAACACGGTCTAGACATTCTGATTTATATGTATGCAGACATAGTCCTTTACCACGGGTAGCACAATACAATTCTATATACTGTTTAGATTTTAATCTTTCCTCTACTGCTGATTCTGTTTTCTGGGTGGTAGTCTGCTGCTTACCACCTCCACTGCCTCCTGCTGCAGCTACTCCCCACTCACTATGATTTGATCTATTTTTTTTCTGGTTTGTCTTCTTGTTTTTCATATTTAAAGGTAAAACATTTATAGACATGACCATTAAATCAAAGTGCTCCTTATTCTCTATAGGGCAAACTGATAAATCACAAAATGCTATTGTCATCATTGGTCTTCAGCTCCTTTTATTGCAGGTTGGACAGATCTGCTTCTCTTTTGGCAAAGCTTTTGGTGAAAATAAATTTGGACATTGTCCAAGGCATCTGGGCAAAAAGCCACACACTAAATTTTGCCCTTGAATTATATTGTCCAATTGGAAGAGCATATGAAGTACACAATTTCTAAATGAATTAGAAAAATAGTTCTCAAATTTTAGTATTCACCACAACCACTTGAAGAGCTTTTCAAGAATACAGTCTGTGGTCTTAGCCTCAGGAATTCTAATAAGATACTTTTGGCATGAGGGCCAGATATTTCATTTTGAGGTTTCTCTGGCGATTCTATTGCGAATGACAAACAAAAACCATTTCAGAACCCTGGTAGAGGCTAACGAAAAGTGACATTGAGTGAGAAAAGGTAAAATGAATTCACTAACTCACTCATCTAACCAAGTGATATATTTTTAATCTCACTTTGTTAGTTTTGCCTTTCCTGTGCTTAGAAAAAATTTTATGGTTAAATTTCTAAGTCCACTGGCAAGCAGAAAGCAGATAATAGATAATACTGGATTTCTCCAGCCCCAGCTATCCACATTTTCCCTTTTGGTTAAATATGTTCTGCATTATCTTCAGTTAGTTCTTAGTATATCTAGAACCATATTGGCTTATTTGTGTCATTCTGATTACCATACACTTAAGAAGTATTTAAGAAAAAAAGTTTTGTTTTTCTCTCATATATAGACATGATTGCATATCTTTAAATTAAAAAAAATTTTTTGCACTGGTTGCTTTTAAATTAAAAAATACCAAGATGTTATTTTCAGTATAGCAGTTGGTATAATTGCACAGGCCCACTTTTGTTGTTGATTCCACATATAGGCACACTTTATTTTATTGAGTTTTGCTTTATTGTACATGGCAGACAGTATAAGAAAATCCACTTTAGAATTTTTTCATGTGTTGGTGTATAGAAATTTTATTTGGAAATTAGCTGATTTAACTTTATTCTGCATGTTATTAACTTTCTGACTTTACTATTCTCTTATTTTCCTGTAAGATTTGAAGTAATTTTGTATTATAGTGCATTTTAAACGTTTGTCCATTTGCATTTTGAGCTTTGAAAATAATTTAAAGTATTATCAGGCCTATATGTTTAAATTGGTTTAAAAATACTAGTTAATCACCATTTGTATTTTTTTTTTTAGTCTACCAATGTTTTACATTTGGCCATGTCCTATTACTACATGGAATGTATTGAAGAAATAACAGAAAAATCTACTTTGCATATCAAATACTATTTCTAAAAAAAGTCTACTGTTGTATCAGCCTACTGTCCCCATTGATGCACATAATAAAAAATTTAGTGTAAATAATACCTGTCATACTCATTGATTCTTACAACTACTATAATATTTCATACTTAAAAGTTTTAATTTTTTTTAATGGAGGACTACTCCTGACTATGTAGAATGAACTAGTGCATTCTATATAATAAAAGATATAGACGATTTTTCTGTGTACCAGACTTTTCAGAATTATTGCAGATAATAATTAGAAATGCTTCTAGAGTTGTTTAAATATCATAAGATCATTTCCTCTACACATACATTTAGTAAAATAAAATTATATACATATTGAGTAAAAGCATTATACCATATTTTATAAACAATAATTAAATATCTCCCTTAAAATGACAATCTTCACACTTTCATTTTCAAATGCAGATTTTTCTTTGTCTAAAAATGTCATTCAACTTCGGTCTAATGTATTGAGCATTTTTTGGAAATTATATTATATAAAATAACATGGCAACAATGCAATGACTTCAGCACATTGAAAACTAAGATACTAAAATATAGCATCATTTGGTAAATCATATATTCTTTATTCAGCAATACAATAAAACTTTCTTTAGAATCATGTTTTTTGGGATTCTGAAAAGAAAGGTAACTTGATTGTCAAGTACTCTATTCAGAAAGTACATAGTGTAATAGAAAATGTAAACATTTGAAGAGTTAATAGTTTAAAATAATCTGAAGGTGGAATAATTAATGTCTTTTAAAACTACCATTACTTTAAAAGCTGAAGTTAAACATGAAGTTAATACTTATTTCGTTAATAACATAGATTGCTCTTATTTCCTTTCACCAGATTAAGTATGAATCAAGTAGAAATAAGCAGACCCAGTCTCCAATTAGGTTCAGGCCAATTTCAGGCCTCACATGAAAATTCAAAATTTCTAAAATCAATTACTCTTCATCCACTGAAAACTCCTAACCCTCTTAACATCCCAAATTTTCTTTCAACAGTCACAGTTACCCAAAATAGGAGCACTGATGTCATCGCTATTTCTTTCTTTCCCTTTGCTTCCTATGTTCAGGTCAAGAGGGAACCCTAAATTTGAACTGCTTTGTGTAAGACCCCTCCAGCCCTATATGTTTGAGGGAAATGAGCCCTAGAACTCTGCATGCTCCAGGTAAAAACAAACTCCCACCCTAACCCTAGCACTTACAGCTTCACATCTAATAATCAGCTTTCAGATTACCAGTGCAAATCTCATTATATATCCCCTTTATCGCTGTTAATTTCAATCACCCACAAAACTCAGAACTCTTAAATCTCCACTTACTCTGGGATTTAAATCCAATTCTCCTTTCTGGGAAGTGAGGCAATGCTTCCATCTCCTCTGACTGACACACACTGTCACCCTTCTCTACTATTATCATCTTATACCCAATATTTTGCACTTCTTTGTCAGCACCCCCATCAGAATACAAACTCCATGATGACAGGGATTTTGTGTGCTAGTTCATTACTTTATTATTTTATTTTATTTTTTTGAGATGGAGTCTCACTCTTGTTGCCCAGGCTGGAATGCAATGGTGCAATCTCGGCTCACTGCAACCTCCGCCTTCCGGATTCAAGTGATTCTCCTGCCTCAGTCTCCCAAGTAGCTGGGATTACAGGCATGTGTCACCATGCCCAGCTAATTTTTGTATTTTTAGTAGAGACAAGGTTTCACCATGTTGGTCAGGCTGGTCTCAAACTCCTGACCTCAAGTGATCCTCCCGTCTTGGTCTCCCAGAATGCTGGGATTACAGGCCAGAGCCACCATGCCTGGCCATTATTTTATTAAAAGCCTCGAGAATAGGGTCTGGTACTTAATAAGCACTTAATAGATATTTATTAAATAAATGAGCTAAGTAATTCAATCAAATACCAAAACCTATTTACACATACTTTGTAATAGCCTTGTATTTTTCCCTTTCTTATCCCTTTCTTGCTTTTGCTTTAGTCTAGAACCTTATTGAAACCAAATTAAAATTAATTTTTAGATTAATAGTAACAGTCTGATCATGACAAAATATTGCCATTAAGAAAAAGGTAACGGTCTGAGATGACATACCATATGCCAGGATATGGCAGAATTAGGGATGTAAATTCATGTCTCAGAACTTCTGCCTTAATGTATTTAGAAATCCTCTGTTCCACTGTGGTTTAAGTGGTATCTCCCCAGATTCTTTCCTATTTATTTGCACTTCCTTATTCAATGAAAATATGGAATTAGTAGTTATTTAATATATATCACTTTGGAATATTCAACAATTGAATATATCTTTATAATAGCAGTGATTATAGCTGTATTATAATTATTTAAATGTCCATATCCTCCACTAGCCTTGACCTTCTTAAGGCAACAACTAGTTTTTATGTATTTCAGTATCTCACCATGAAGTACCGTAATTGCCTATGTGCAGCAGCTAGAAAAATGGTTAGAGAAAAAAAAGAGAGAAAAAGAAAGAAAGAGAAGAGATGGTGTGGGAGGAAAGAAGGAAAGAAAGAAGAAGGTTGATTAGCTCACTTTCTTGTAAAATACTGCTAAGGTGAGAGAGCAGTGAGCTAATCTCCATGTTTATTTCTTTCAGGATTGGTGACTAGAGGGAAAGAACTGGATCTTTTAGAAAAATTCCTATAAAGAATGCTGTCACCCCAAAGACAATGAAATTAATTGGCTATGTCTTGACAGGGAATAATGTGATACTTCTAATTTTTTTTTCCTTTTTTACCCTCTTCTTTGTATCTTAATTTATAATACTCTAAGTTGCTGCCTGTTGTAAGATCATTTTTTCCCAGAAAACTTATCTAAGAATTTTTAGATAAAAATCGTCACTTAATTTGATCATACACTGTGTATTATAAAATGAACTAAAATAATGAATAACAGTATCCTTTAACTTTTTTTGCTAACAGGTTACTTATTTATTCTAAGGCAATACACACTTCTGAGGAGAATGAATTATTATTTCTGATTGATGGATACCAAAATTACTAACATACAGTCACAAACATCACAGTCTAGAAATATACCTGAAAACTATTCAATAGTGAAAGAAAAACGGAGGAAAAGGTTACTAGACACTTTTTCGAGAAATTGCCAATGACTAATGTTAGGAATTAAATAGATTGTTCAAATAATAATATAATTCAATAATAATATCATTTTTGGATAAAAAGCATTAAGCGTTCACTTTTCTATGTTACAAATTATGATCTAGCTCATATTCTTTGGATTTTAAATGTTAATGTTTACATTAAATGCTACTTAAATGTTAACATTATGACAATTTTAAATGTTTTATGAGTAAAGAGACTTGAAGATCATCTGGTTTGCTCTCTACATGAGTGAGAAAACTGAAGCCTGAAGAAATGAAAATACTTGCCTCAGATTTCACAGAGTGCTAAGAGTCAAGATGAAATTAGAATCTATGCAATTCAGTGCTGTCTCTATTATACCATAAGGAAATATCCAAAAAAATTTATTGGACAGTAACTCTGTGTTTTTACAATGTGCCCTACATTTGTCTAAAAATACAGTAGCTTACTGTTCTTAAGTACAAATGAAGCTCTAAAATAATCTTTTATTAATACGTTCATTTGCATTTGCTGTTCAAGCAACAAGATGTGTTCCTTTTGAAGGTTCTAGTGTAATTTTTCAGTTACCATGGCTTTTATTTAGAGTGAGACTGCAGCAATACGATAGGTAAGAATAGTAAATTGGCCCTTATGGAGTGTTAGCCTGGTAGTACTTGATTCATAGACCCTGTTGGGTAGAAGTTGACAATACACTACTAAAGAAGAAAGGTTTTATTTGTACTGTAATTTTATTTCAGAGAGAATACTCAGAAACCAAACTGTAAAGTAAACAAAAGTAAATAATATACCATATTTTTTAACTTAAAAATAATATTTTTAACATTCAGAAAATCTTACTTTTAAGAATAAGAATACAGTGACATTTTTAAGATTATTTGAAAATGTTTACTCTTCAATCTTATGGGCAAAGTGTATTTTGCTAAGCATTTTTCTTTAACTGCCATATTTATAAACCCAGATTTATAGCATACCAAAAGCCTAAAGTACAATAAATTATGGTTCTTTTGTTTGTTTATTTGTTTGTTTGAGATAGAGTCTTGCTCGGTTGCCAGGCTGGAGTGCAATGGAGCGATCTCGGCTCACTGCCAAACTCCACTGCCTGGTTTCAAGCGATTCTCCTGCCTCAGCCTCCTGAGTAGCTGGGACTACAGGCGCATGCCACCACGCTCAGCTAATTTTTGGTTTTTTTTTTTTTTTTTAGTAGAGACAAGGTTTCACCACATTGGCTAGGATGGTCTTGATCTCTTGACCTCATGATCCGCCCGCCTCGGCCTCTCAAAGTGCTGGAATTACAGGCCTGAGCCACTGCGCCTGGCCTAGATTCTGATTCTATACAGTAATTAAAGGAATATGTATTATGTACACCAACCATAAGCTGAACATTTGTGTCCCTCAAAAATTCCTGTTGATACCATAAATCCTCAATGTGACAGTATCTGGAGATGAGCCCTTTGGGAGATAATTAGATCATAAGGGTGGAGCCCTCAAGATAGGATTACTGCCCCTATTAGAAGGGACAAGAAAGACCTTGCTTTCTCTCTCTCTCTCTGATTTCTGCCACGTGAAGATACAACGATAAGACAGCCATCTGCAAACTAAGAAGAGTGCTTTCACCAGAATCCCACAATACTGGCACAAGCCTCCCAGAACTATGAAAAATAAATTTCTCTTTTTTAAACCACCCAGTCAATGTGTTATAGCAGCCTGAGGTGACTAAAACACCATGAAAACTTAAACATAAGAATTTTGGTCGGGCCCGGTGGCTCATGGCTATAATCCTAGCACTTTGGGAGGCCAAGGCAGGCAGACCACCTTGAGATCAGCCTGGCCAACATAGTGAAACCCCATCTCCACTAAAAATGCAAAAATTAGCCAGGTATGCTGGCACATGCCTGTAATCCTGGGAGGTTGAATTGCTTGGACTTGTAATCCTGGGAGGCAGGAGAATTGCTTGAACCTGGGAGAGGGAGGCTGCAGTGAGCTGAGATTGCGCCACTACACTCCAGCCTGGGCGACAGAGCAAGACACTGTCTCAAAAAAAAAAAAAACAAAAAAACAAAAAACAAACAAACAAAAACCCCAGGAATTCTGGCAATTATCAGCTGGAAGTTGGGAGAATCTTTGGTATTGAGCTTTTGCCTAAGAAATTCTTATATACTTCTTATAAGTTCTTCCTTTATGTAATAAGAATATCTCACACTATAAAAAATATTCTAAAATTTTCATATTTTATCTATTATAATAAACAGGTAAAATAGGCTTAAAAAAGGAAACTCCTGTATCATGACGAGGAACTTTGTTACTTATTGGAAGTATTTTTACTCCCTTCTCATAATTTGTTTGCAATGCTGAAATATTCAGTTGTCAATGCCAATAGAAGTTCATATTCTGTCCAGAACTGTTGTCCAATTCCATTTAAGTTCTTGATATGATTCTTTTTTTTTTTTTGAGACGGAGTCTTGCTCTGTCGCCCAGGCTGGAGTGCAGTGGCCGGATCTCAGCTCACTATAAGCTCCGACTCCCGGGTTTACGCCGTTCTCCTGCCTCGGCCTCCCGAGTAGCCGGGACTACAGGCGCCCGCCACGTCGCCGGGCTAGTTTTTTGTATTTTTTAGTAGAGACGGGGTTTCACCGTGTTAGCCAGGATGGTCTCGATCTCCGGACCTCGTTATCCGCCCGTCTCGGCCTCCCAAAGTGCTGGGATTACAGGCTTGAGCCACCGCGCCCGGCCTCTTGATATGATTCTAAACAATCTCTGTAATCATAACGTAAATCTCACTAAGAAGAAATCAATTCAATGCTTAAGAATTCCCTTAAGTTATTCATTTAAATACTTAAATATATACAGATATTAGGCAGCCCAAGGACAACTAAATTTTAATAAGGCTATGTAGATATCACGTCAGAACTAAGCACTAGAAGAAATAAGACCACATTTCCCAAATATATACATTAAGATATTAAGGTTTCTTTGATAAAATAAAGCAGAAGACAGTACTCCATACAAACAAATAGAAAATGTAAAGATTATTTTGCCCACAATTACATTCCCTAGAAAATTTTAAAGATAAATTTTTGGCTAGGTGTGCTGGGTCATGCTTGTAATCCCAGCACTTTGGGAGGCCCAGGTAGGGGGGATTGCTTGAGGGTAGGATTTCAAGAACAGACTGGAAAACAGAGAGAGATACCATCACTACAAAATATTTAACAGTTAGCCAGGCATGGTGGTGCAAGCACAGGAGTTTGAGGCTACAGTGAACTATGGTGGCGCTACTGTGCTACAGTCTGGCTGGCAGAGCAAGACCTTGCTTCTATTTAAAAAATAAAAGGAAATTTATTTTAAAGGTATATATTCTTATATAAATTTTAAAGTCCATTATCTTAAAACTATAGTCCCGTGTGAATACATTAGATTATAAGATATCCAAAACTCACAGAAGTACATGCTAAAATACATACTGTGCTCAGCTATGTTATTGACATAATTAAAACTATTAATATATGCAAAGTGATAAATTTTGTTTTGCTTTATTTTGAGTTGGGGATTTTGCTGTGTTGCCCACCCTGGACTCAAACTCTTGGGTTCCAGTGATCCTCCTGCCTTAGTTTCCTGATTGGCTGGGATTATAGGTGAGAGTCACTGGGCCCATCAAGTGTGATGAATTTTAAACAAAACTGAATTAATCTTATACAAATACATTTATGAGTTGCTAGATCTGAAAAAAAGAATGACAAAGCTGTCAACAGATTTCCAATGAATAGTTATTGATGTTACTCAGTGTATGCAGAATTATTCCAAATTCACACAATATGTACTTTATTATACTTAGAATGATATAAGAAAAGCTCTTTATCATTAAAAAACAAATCTGAGAAGTATATTATAATTACCATTTATACTGAAGTTAGACTGATAAAGAAATATGATTTTTTAAGGACATCTTATCTACCTTTCCAGATTATTCTTATAAGTATAATCATGTCATGTTCTTCTGTTTTCAGACACAACATTTTATCAGGGTTAAAAACAAAATTGAAACCATCATGTTTCATGGTAAATTTTATAGTGTCTCCCAAATTTTAAAACTATTAGCTGAAGGTACAAAACTCAGCCTAACTCCCTTTATACAAATGTAAATCCTAAACCAATCAATAACATAATTTTGCATTTTAAAGAGCTGCTTTTATTAAAACCATTTCAGAACAGATTTAACTGTTTTCCATTTTCTAGCAATATCAATAAAGTTTAATTTAATTTCTCCTTAATCTAGGTGGTCATATTATAAAAAATAGAAAACATAATTTCCACATGGGGCAAGATAATTTATTTATACATATTTAACATTTCTATAATTAGCTCTACTTCCAGAGACTTAAAATCCATTACAACATTTCTTTCCATACCTGTGAAATACTATGGATTAATAGTATTCTACACAATTTATAGAAGATCCTATTATTTTGCTTGTTATCTGAGAAAAATGAGGCAGAGCCAGAGTTTAATTTGTTTTTTTTTTTTTTTTTTGAGACGGAGTCTCACTCTGTCAGCTAGGCTGGAGTGCAGTGGCGCGATCTCGGCTCACTGCAGGCTCTGCCTCCTGGGTTCATGCCATTCTCCTGCCTCAGTCTCCCGAGTAGCTGGGACTACAGGCGCCCGCCACCACGCCCGGCTGATTTTTTTATATTTTTAGTAGAGACGAGGTTTCACCGTGTTAGTCAGGATGGTGTCGATCACCTGACCTCGTGATCCACCTGCCTCGGCCTCCCAAACTGCTGGGATTACAGGCGTGAGCCACCGTGCCCGGCTTAATTCGCTTTTAACGCATACACGTACACACAACAGTACAGTGAAATTATAACCACCAAGCTTTCATTAACAGGAATACTTTAGAAATGCAATCTTCCGGTTAACTTTTATTCATATTACTTAAGACTGTTCTAAAACATACGAGCAGCTTTCTGACTTAGAAATAACAAAAAGAAGAATATGATTTATTCCCTTTTTGATTGTTTGGAAATTTTTGTCATGGAGGATCATCATTCCAACAGTAATTACTACTGTAGCTGCAAACTGGTGGCCCATACATTGGATCTGGCCGGCTGATATACTCTCTTTGGCCAAAAGAGTTGTTTAGAAAGTTAACATAAGAATTAGGGTTTCTGGTCTCCTGAAGCAGCAGATCTGTCAATACTGCTGCATGTCAATAACTAGCTTAAGAGGAACAGCACTTTCCCCCTTTAATGGGTGCATACATTCTCCAGTTCACCACCATTCCCAACACTACCAAGTTCTTAAGCCTGACTTACTTCAATCATTTATATTACCTGCTTGGCCCCTTTAGGCCTTTAAGTTTGAGTTCTCCATACCACTATTATATCACTGTAACTGTAGGAGTCCCAAGAAATTAAATGTAATATGGTCTGAAGAAAATTCTGTGAAAGTTGCCTTTAGAAGAAATCTGTTATCTTGATGTAGGCAGTTTCTATGTTCACTTTCCTATTTCTGGTAAAATATGGTTAATACAAAATCTAGTCAGTTTACTTCTAGTTGGCTAATACCAGATTTACTGAGCAACTGTTTCCATATTGTTAAGAATAATTGAAGATTTAGCTTATAATAAACGGTAAAAAAAAAATCCTTCCTTCCTCACTGAACCATTTGAAAGATCATTTTACTGCATGTAATTCTCATTATAAGTATGCAAATACTGGAAACATAAATATTTAGTGATTCAGTAAAGACATCAAGCATGCTATTGTCAAGCTAGCACTGAAGAAACTACACTTGACTTAATGAAAGAAATGCCTCATTGAATACACAACTATTTCTGAAATTTAAAAAAGCGAAAGGCTGTTATTCCTATGCAATTTATTTTGTTGAAAGTTTAAGAATTTAATCACCATTATTAACATTTCATTTTAGGGTTTATAATAAATTGAATGCAATTTGAAATACATTGATAATCTTAGCTTCAGATCAGTACTCTTACATTTTACTACAGAATAATTATTAGAAAATATTATGCAGTAATATTCTGAGACAATGCATCTAGTTATTTTCAATTTACAAAGATAGATTGACTTGCAGATGTTCTTATACTTTATTAGAGTTAAATATTTGCAATCCTTCAATGTAAGCTTGAAGTTATTAAAGCTTAAAAATTAAAAATGTAGTTATTAAAGCTTATACTTTAATGTAGATGAAAAATTTAAATGATTATAAAAATTGAATAAAAACACTGTAAGCATATTGATATTTTAATCTGTCATTTCTGCAGTAACTATGCTAATAATTAAGACACGGATATCTAATCCATCAATACAAAAAAAAAGGCAATTGCCAGATTTCTCAAAGTCAGTGATGTAGTTCCTAGAATCTTACTTTGGCTAACAGGAATATTAATGGTTAACATTTATGAACAAATTTCTAATGGGTTTAAATACTACTAATGTTATTTAATACAATGAAAAGATTAATAAAATGCTTTATAGTATAATTTACATATTCCTTAAGGAAAATAATAGTACCTAATCCTTTCAACATCTTTTTGTTTTCTTCTTCATCTGTCATCTTCCTTTTTTCTGTGTTTCCATATAGTAACAACAAACTGACAATGTTTTTAAATTGTACTAAAGGCAAAGAAACCTTTCAATACAAGATGAATACATGATGTATTGATTTAATACCAAATTGTGTAATAACCACAAATTGAGAAACAACTAGTATATAGCAAATGAAATGCAGATATAAATGGAACATGACAAACTCTTAATGCAGAAATGAATATTATTTAAAATGCCAAAATAGAATTTCTCTTAGGTGTTGTTTTTATCTTAAAGGTAAATAATAATTTTAAAATAACAGTAAAAGTATTTTAAACACATTTGGAGAACATGAAAATTACTTTTCAGTTCAAATAACATTGACAAAAACTAGGAATTCTAATATCAGAACAATTTATTTGTCAGAGACAAATTCAGGTCTTTATCTAAATTTATTCAATTTAACTATTCAAGCCACATTAAAATAAAATATGTACAAAACAGATTATGAAAATATATTTTCCTTGCGGTTAATTTTTTGTATGCCATTAATCCATTATCTAATCTTATAATGTGGTAGAAAGACTGAAAACTGGATTTAAAAAAATCACTGAATTGTTTACATATCTTCTTGTGGCTCTCAACAAAATTTGATAGTGGGAATAGTCTCTTCTATTTGAAAAAAAAACATAATTTGGGATCAGCAGTCTAGGGCTGGAGCATAAAAGCTCTATGAAAAAATGAAGAATTATACTAATAAAAGTAGAACTGTTATATATGTACATATTACATGTATGTATATAATATATATATGTATGTGTGTGTATGTCAGTGGGTTCAAGCATAACTAGGGCCAATTCCAAAATGATAGTCCCTGATGCAATTCTTTCTTCCAATCCTGTTTTCATGTTTTAAAAACTGCAAAACATATCATAAATACAGAAATGCGTAAGATACATGCTCAATTAAAATATAATTTTAAAATTAATATCTTTGCAATCACCTCCCAAGTAAAGAGTAGTCTTCTTTAAAGAAGTTATAGGCAGGTAGGATTTAGCCCAATTGGGAAAAATCTTTATAATAATTACAAATGTCCAAGAATATGAACTGCCTCATAAGGTAGAGGGGCTCTGAACTGTTCAAGCAGATTGGACATCAACTGTTAGTGATATCGTATAGCGTTAGAGCATTCATCACATTTAGATACAAACTGGAATAGAATTCTCATGTCAAGGCCAGAAAATTTATGTTTTTAGAAAGCTCCCCCAGTGTTTTGTTCATGAGCCTGATTTGAGAACCAGTGATATAGGAAAAGTTCTAGTTTAGTTCAGAGTACTAGATAGTTAACTTCTAAAGTTCTTTCCAATGATGGCCTATGGTTTTCTGGATATTATAATCTAATTATGAAAGAGAAGTACTATGTTACAATTTTAAGAATGAATCATTAGCAGAAAAGTATGATCAAGAGGAATGTGATGATTATATTTCACCACAGTTAAAGGATTAATGAAAAAGGCACTACATTTTGCCTAATAGTTTGATATTTAAAATTTGATTTTTAGAATTATCTTTCTCATTTATTGTCTAAGTTCAGTAGTTTTAATGAAAAATTGAAGTTTTAAAAATGACTGAAATAGGGACGCATTCTTTCTTCAACAGGTATTTGCTGAGGACCTATGCTGTGCTAGGCAGCGTTCCAGGCACTGGGGATACAGCAGTGCTCAGAACAGATGAAGACTTTGCTCCTATGAAGCTAAATTTTCAGTATGCCCTAAATATTGTTCTCTGAAAGAAGCATGCCTGAAACACAAGTTCTTTTTCTTTTGTAGTTATAATCATTTATATAGATTGAACCTAAATTCTAAATTTATTTAGTTAGAGCAGCAACAGAATCTTAAACCAGGAGAATCCCCATCTCAGAATGTAAATAATAAAATCTGGTCTGTCAGTCTCTCAAGTTTGCTGTTAACATCCCATGATACATACATATATCATCTATGTATGTATATATCATATATTAGGTATTATATAGAAATATATCTATACAGTATATGAATATCATGTTATACATATATACATATATTACATATGCATGAGCTATAAAATCAGTTTTTAGCCAGAAAAGCACCCTACAAATGAGATATTAACATTACTATTTGTTAAAATCATGATTAAAATAAAATGGTGAAGACTCTGAAAGTGTAACAGGAAATGAGGTAGCAATATTTTATCTTACAATATCTCCTTATAATAGTCACCTGTTATTACATTGAGTGACCTTGAATATCTTATTTGACAAATATAAGAGAATTTGCTCATTTTGTGTAATACGTAAAATTAATTCTTTTAATGAAGAGGGTATATTCCAATTAATAGCAGAAATAGGAAACTTTAATGATGTGCTGAAATACTAGATATGGGAATAATGGACTCATAATCATTAAATAACAATGTAAAACCAACCTGCAAATGAAAATGACAAAGACAGAAATAAACAGACATTAGGGCAAGAAAAGGATAGAGCAATTCATAAAGAGGGAAACTGGGAGAGAGTCTTCTAAGCATGTGCTAGATTAGAGCATGGTATATACACATGTATATATAGACACACACATACATGCATGCACACATGTATATATGATATAAAGGGAGCTCTAGAGCTGTAATCTCCTTTATTACAGCTAATGGTTCCAAGTCAATGTATTGTTGGAAGTATAGAAAAAGACAGACAGATAGACAATGGGAGGCTGGGCGCAGTGGCTCATGCCTGTAATACCAGCACTTTGGGAGGGTGAGGCGGGCGGATCAAGAGATGGAGACCATCCTGGCCAACACCGTGAAACCCCGTCTCTTAGTAAATACAAAATTTAGCCGAACATGGTGGCAGGCACCTGCAGTCCCAGCTGCTGGGGAGGTTGAGGCAGGAGAATCACTTGAACCTGTGAGACAGAGGTTGCAGTGAGCCGAGATCATGCCACTGCACTCCAGCCTGGGTGACAGAGTGAGACTCCGTCTCAAAAACAAACAAACAAACAAACAAAGAAACAAAAAAAGAAAATGGGCCACTTGTCAATTCCACCTCTTTATACTGTGGCTTAATTGCTTTGTTTGAAGTGATTCCCCAAACAACAGACAGACTGAATTTTTAAAATATAAATGGGAAGTCAGCAAAAATGATCAATTCTCATAATATTTGTTGAACTATATAAACTATTTTTATATTCCCTCTATTAGTGTCATTGCTTGAGACAGAAATCTCATCTTGTAGTCCTTGGATAATATTTTTCCTCTTTGCTGGATTTGTTAATCCTTACTTGATTTTACAATTCATTTCCTAGTTCCATCTGTCAGCTTCTTTAGAGATAATATCAATCCCTACAGTAAGTTTTTTCAGTTACAAGGATCTTTTCTAGACAATCCCACATTTTGTACCATAATTTTATGCTTAAACTCAGCAAGAATAAAAATATTTATTTTACTAAAAGAATAGAAGCCAAAGTTTGAAATGAAAAACTAAAGCATGTCAATGAGTTTTAAGCACATTTCCTGAATAACTCTGAAAATATTACACTAAAATAGTTCCACCATAAACAAAGTTTGGAAAATGCTGGTTTAAATAAAACTTTATTATAGCGCTTCTCAGAATGTTCAGGTATGCTATGAATCTTGATGAGAAGGACTGTATGTGTAGTAGTTCCCAAATTTATTTGATAGTGGAATAACTTTTTTAAAGCAGCAGTGCATGGGATTAACTTTCTGAAAATACACTTGAAAAGCACTGATTTTAAAGATTCAATTTTATATTTCTAAGTATTGATACCTCATATTCTTACCTTGTTCACTGATTTTAGCTAGAGACCCTCTCAGATTCACATAGCTGGAATATATTAAAAAGACTAACAAGAGAACCCATGAGGCTCATGTGCAAAATAATATGTAATGTTTTAATTACTGTATTTCTTATAATTTAAAAACCTTATGCTTGGCTTGGATCAAGGATAAGAAAAACTGTTTAAGCTTCTCAAATATGTTCTTAAGCTATTCATTCAGAAAAAGACTTTTTAATGGTTAGAGGCAGCAAGAAATTATAGATTTTCTTTTGAGAATGTTTTTCTGCCTTATATTGGGCTGAGTTTCACTTATCTTTTCTCGTACAGTTTATGTCTTCAAAAGGTATTCTGTAGTGAAGTGGAAGGAACCTTGAACTTTGGTTACAAACGGTATGATTTGTGTTACTACTTTGACACTTATGTAATACTGGGCAATTTAGATAACGTCTTATAACATCAGATTTCCATCAATCTGAGCTTCAAAGAGAGCTTTAAGTGAAATTCTTAAGAGGATTATAAAATGCTTTACCAATGGGAAGTATTATTTTCAAATCAATCTAATTACTTTTTATGCTGTTTTTTTTTTTTTTTTTTGAGACGGAGTCTCGCTTTGTCGCCCAGGCTGGAGTGCAGTGGCGTGATCTCGGCTTACTGCAAGCTCCGCCTCCTGGGTCCTGCCTCAGCCTCCCGAGTAGCTGGGACTACAGGTGCCCGCCACCAAGCCCGGCTAATTTTTTATATTTTTAGCAGAGACGAGGTTTCACCATGTCAGCCAGGATGGTCTCAATCTCCTGACCTCGTGATCCACCCGCCTCGGCCTCCCAAAGTGCTGGGATTACAGGCTTGAGCCACCGCGCCTGGCCACTTTTTATACTTTTTATTCTATATTGTAATCATTTGTTCACTTATCCATCTCCCCTCTAGACTTTATGCTCTTAGAGGAAAAGGATAGGTTTTGTTAACAACTATTTTCCCTATTTTGGCACAGAGTCTAGCATACAGATGTTAAAAATTATTTGCTGAATAAAATGAAGGCAATTTAAGAAATGAAATAATTTTAATTCCATAACCACTAAAGGTCAACCATATCAAACTATGAAACAAACCTTATAAACATTGTCCACAATCTCTACCCTATTACTTTGTGAAATTATAATGAAATCTTTTGGTACTTCAGAAAATATTTTCTCTTGTATGAAATGCAAAATGGATCTATCCTATTCTGAATTGTCATCTGGCAAAGTGTGAGGAAAGTTTCTATGGAATATGCAGTTCTAAAAAGCTAAAATATGTGAGAATTTTATAAATTTAGTTTTCCTCTTTCTGATTCCTTTTTTTTTTTTAAACCCATCTCTACTATTTATGAAATGCTTGTCATGTGCCAGAAAGTGTTAAGTGCCTTAAGGGCATTATTGCATTGAGTTCTCATGACAACCTTCTAAGAAAATTACTATTATTATCCCCAGCATATGAAGAGAGTGGCTTTTATTTTCCCAAGTTTATATTGTTAGAAACTGGCAGAACAAGGACTCAATCGAGCTCTGTCTGAATACAGAGTTAACGTTTAATCATTATGCTATATTACCTCTCATGCATGTTTTGGGGGAACTTAAAGCATTCTTTCTTTTTTTTTTTTTTTTTGAGATGGAGTCTCACTCTGTCGCCCAGACTGGATTGCAGTGGTGCAATCTCGGCTCACTGCAAGTTCTGCCTCCTGGGTTCACGCCATTCTCTTGCCTCAGCCTCCCAAGTGGCTGGGTCTACAGGTGCCCGCCACCTCACCTGGCCAATTTTTTTGTATTTTTAGTAGAGACAGGGTTTCACCATGTTAGCTGGGATGGTCTCGATCGCCTGACCTCATGATCCGCATGCCTCGGCCTCCCAAAGTGCTGGGATTACAGGCAGTATTATTTCTTATAATACTAAAAATTCACATGATGAAAAATGATGAAGACTCATTGTATGCTTACTATGAGTCAGTGTAACATGGCATCAAGTTCTCATTCACAGCTTAGTAATGCAAGCCAGTCTAATCCTCAAGGTGCCAGATCAGAACTCTCAGTCTCTATATATGACAGGTGTACCATATAAGGTAGCAATTCACACTGTGATATACAGAAATAGTAAAAGAAAGCTGAGTAAATAATACACTATCTAGAAAATACACAGTTGTCTTCAGACAACTATATATCTATTCAAAATATTTTCACAGAAAGTCCCAGAAGACTAATTCTACAAATTTTCTTATTTTTGCCATCTCCAAATGATAATTACATTATATCTAAAAATCCTGTATGAAATCTAACAAGAGTGGGAGAAAACCATAAGAAAAGATAACAAAAGGCTTGGTATGGTGGCTTATGCCTGTAATCCAAGCACTCTGGGAGGCCAAGGTGGGAGGATCATTTGAGGACAGGAGTTTGAGACCAGCCTGGGCACACAGCAAAATCCAATCTCAACAGAAATGAAAATTTAAAAAAAAATAGCCAGGCATGGTGGTGCATGCCTGTAGTCCTAGCTACTTGGGAGGCTGAGGCAGGAAGATCACTTGAGCCAAGGAGTTGGAGGCTGCAGTGAGCTATGATCATGCCGCTGTACTACAGCCTGGGTGATAAAACAAGACCCTTGTCTCTTAAATAAAAAAAAGAAAAAATAACAAAAGACACCATTAGAATTTAAACATTAAGCAAACTCATACCAATCTTTGAATATGCCCCAAAAGTGTAAAGAGTGTAAATAGTGTAAAGAGAGTTCTGTTGAAAGATGCAAAGATGAGGGGAATGACTATTCATCATATATCAGTAAATCAACCAACCAACCAACCAAATTGTTCCTAAATGGAATACATATGAGCCATGAAATACATTACTATGAAGTAATTTCCACTGATTCCTGAAATAGAAGTTCATTTCCATTGTGGGGGGCAGGGGAAAGACCACCTGGACTATTTATTTATTATTTATTGAGACAGGATCTCTCTCTGTTGCCCAGACTGGAATGCAATGGTTTGATCATGGCTCACTGCAGGCTTGAACTCCTGAGCTCAAGCTATCCTCCTGCCTCAGCCTCAGCATATGAGATCACAGGGTAATTTTTTAAAAGTTTTTGTAGAGATGGAGTCTTGCTCTGTTGCCCAGGGTGGTCTTGAACTGCTGGGCTCAAGCAGTCCTCTTGCCTTGGCCTCCCAAAGTGCTAGGATTACATGTGTGAGCCACCAATACCAGCCTGTCCTGGACTATTTAAAAACTTTTGTCAAAGAAGACTGTGACAAGCATATTGGGTATTGCATTATGTCAGAAGTACTATGTTGGAAGCTCTATTCCTTTGGAGCTCTTCACACCTGTAAACTTTCTCTGTTTTACTGCAATCTAATTTATTCATATACAAACTTTTATTGAGTCCCTACTATGTATGAAATATCGTAGATACTGGGAGGCAGAAAAATAAAGATAATGAGAGATATACTATACTCAACTCATCAACCATGACAGATTAAATATATACTTAAATAACTGTATCACAGGGGAGAAAACGGGTATCACAAGAGAAACTATTATTTTAAAAGAATATTATATATAATCTGTGAAGTAAGAGAAGAGAAGGTGCGTCATGGAAGAATTCACATGTCAGTTGAGTGGTAAAGGATGAGTAGGTACTTTACTCATAAAGAAACCAGAAGCCACATTTCAGGTAGAAGAGTCAACGTGAACATACGCACAAGGAACAAAGGCAAGATCCTGGAATGAGAAGGGTCAAGGAGAAGTGCAAAGGGGTGAAGTCAAGATATGGCTAAAAAATAAAGACTGGAATTGTTTCTTCCTTAAAATCCTAAAGTCTCAGGCCAGGTGTTATTGGATTTTTTTTTTTTTCACTTTTGAATCCTGAAGATTAGATTCCATTTTTTCTGTATGGAGAATCAGAATTTGAAAATAAAGTCATACTATAGTACCACACTATACTGATGTCATGGCATCTAACAATAATACTCATGCATGAAAGTTTTTTTTATTTCAAACTTTTTCTTTTACTGTATCTATAAAATTTGAACCTCTGTATGTTAAATTTGTTTATCATGAGGGATAAACATGATTATGAGGGAGTCACTGGTCAGAATACTGCATTTAGTTTGAGTAACAGCTATAGACTAATTGTAATTATTCGCTTTTTTTTGTTTTTTTGAGACAGAGTCTTGCTCTGTCACCTAGGCTGGAGTGCAGTGGCACAATCTCGGCTCACTGCAAGCTCTGCCTCCTGGGTTCATGCCATTCTCCTGCCTCAGCCTCCCAATTAGCTGGGACTACAGGTGCCCGCCACCACGCCCGGATAATCTTTTTGTATTTTTAGTAGAGACGGGGTTTCACCATGTTAGCCAGGATAGTCTCGATCTCCGACCTTGTGATCCACCTGCCTCGGCCTCCCAAAGTGCTGGGATTACAGGTGTGAGCCACTGCGCCGGGCCCTTATTTGCTTTTAAAAATAAATATTGAATGTGATGGAAGCTACTGCAGTATTTTTTTCCTACTGTAATTATTTCATACAGTATAATTCATTCCAATTTCATGATTTCTCTACTTTCATACTAAATTCATTTTACTCCTTAATGTATAATCAGTGGGAAAAATGTTAGAAATTAAATGCGAGAAGAGCAAAGAAATGCATTTTATCCCTATAGCAGACAAGTTAATAGAAATCATATTTACCTGTAGATTAATAGTAATGCCATAAAACAAAAGTTGAATATATTAATGAATGATGATGGACATTTTTAATGTATATAACTCTAAATTGTTATTTTTTCTATAAGGAAATTAATCAGTAAAAAATAATCTGTGCAGGCATCTCTGAATAAGGAAAGAATAACAGTTATCACAGAAATACAAATAAATAGAAGTTACTAACTATATTACAAAGTAAAACTGTAAGTCTCTTAAAACTTATGTAAGATATGAGAATGAATTTTAGGCTGGGGGGCTCATGCCTATAATCCCAGCACTCTGGGAGCCTTCAGTGAGAGGATTGTCTGTGGTCAGGAGTTCAAGACAAGTCTGGGTAGGTAACATAGTGAGACACTGTCTGTACTAAAATGTTATGTTTTCTTTTCTTTTCTTCTTTTCTCTTTTCTTTTTCTTTTTTTTTGTTTTTGTGACGGAGTCTTGCTCTGTTGCCCAGGCTGGAGTGCAGTGGTGCAATCTCAGCTCACTGCAACCTCTGCCTCCCTGTTCAAGCGATTCCCCTGCCTCAGCCTCCCAAGTGACTGGGACTACTGGTGTGTGCCACCATGCCCGGCTAATGTTTTTTTTTTTTTTGTATTTTTAGTGGAGACGGGGTTTCACCGTGTTAGCCAGGATGGTCTCGATCTCCTGACCTCATGATCTGCCCACCTCGGCCTCCCAAAGTGCTGGGATTACAGGCATGAGCCACCGTGTCTGGCCTTCTAAAACCTTTTTAAAAATTAGCCAGGCATGGTGGCATGTACCTGTATAGTACCAGTTACTCGGGAGACTGAGGTAGGAGGATTGCTTGAGCCCAGAAGGTCCTGAAGTGAGCTATGATAGCACCACTACACTTTAGCCTGGATGACAAAATGAGACTCTGTATTAAAACTTTTTTTTTAACTGACACTGATGTCCAATTTCATATCAATGAAGAGAGATATGGTATCGAATTAGAAATACTATCAGTTACTAGAAATGATCACCCTGAAAGTGTGGCGACACCAATAGCAAGGGGAACCCTTTCCACTATGCACAATGCAATATCAACCTTTATCTTATCTTAATTAAAACCTGGTTCTTCCTTGAACACGCTGTTTCCCCAAGGTTCTTTCTAGTAACAAATACTTATCCTTCTTCCTAGGTTGTAATATTTCTGGCTAGTTGCTACTTTTTCTTGAATACTTACCTTCCACTTTTATTTAAAAGTTTAAATTTCTTTGTAGTTTATGACAACTGGCTATGCTAACTTATACCTCTGCCCCTCCTGAAGCCCCACCACTTTTATTCCCTTTCTGGTTCTAATGGTCATTCCTTCATTTACTGAAGTCCTTGAGAGCTGGTTTAGACTTTTCTTCAACTCTCAATTTTACCACAATCCTAAAGGACTTAAATAGCCGTTATAAAAACCTAACCAACTGCCCAATAATCCCAAATCTACATAAATTCAGTTATCTTCATATTTATCTTCTCTTCCGTTAACACTTTATTCACTCCAATGCTGTGTCATATACTTTTTCAACTAATAGAATAGCATCTACATAAAATCTTACATTTCAAAGACATGTTCTCTCTCTCTCTCTCTCTTTTTATTTTTTTCTTGAGACAGGGTCTCACTCTGTCAACCAGGTTGGAGTGCAGTGGTGCAAGCTCAGCTCACTGCAGCCTTCACCTCACTGGTTCAAGGGATCCTCCCATCTCAGCCTCCAAGTAGCTAAGTCCACAGGTGTACACCACTATGCCTGGCTAATTTTTGTATTTTTTGAAGAGGCTGGTCTCAAATTCCTGGAGTCAAGTTATCTAACTGCTTTGACCTTCCAAAGTGCTGGGATTACAGACATGAGCCATCATACAAGCCTCAAAGACATATTATAACTAAAATCTCTTACCTCCCTCCCTGAACCCTATTTTTACTATATCATATAGTTTTCCAATTCTTTTTTTTTTATATATTATTATACTTTAAGTTCTAGGGTACATGTGCATAATGTGCAGGTTTGTTACATATGTATACTTGTGCCATGTTGGTGTGCTGCACCCATCACATTTACATTAGCTATATCTCCTGATGCTATCTC
>NW_012113253.1:3798771-3927493 GCF_000951035.1 Colobus angolensis palliatus
AATCAACCCAAATGTCCATCTGTGACAGACTGGATTAAGAAAATGTGGCACATATACACCATGGAATATTATGCAGCCATAAAAAAGGATGAGTTGCATCCTTTGTAGGGACATGGATGCAGCTGGAAACCATCATTCTTAGCAAACTATCACAAGAACAGTTTTCCAATTCTTGGATTTCATCTGTTTTATCCTACTTCATCAGTTCCCAAATGAACTTGTCTTCCTTCTTATTTAGTACTGACATTCATACAACCACTCTCAGTTTCCTTCTACTGCTATTTTTTCAACAACTCCATCCATCAAAACTCCACTCCTCAATAAATGCTATAGTGTGACTTAACTGTTTCTACACTTTACCTGTCTCAATGCTGCTGAGAAAGATCACACTGCTCTCTCATGCTGGTGTCTCTTGAAACTGTTTGTCTCCAACTTGCAGAACTATTCAACAACCCTTTAATTTGTCCATGGTCAGCTACTTCTCATATTTTCTTCAGTAGTTATTCCAAATCTTCAAACCCCCTAACTCAACTTTTAAACTCTTATATTCCTACCTCTTATGTGATTGAGAAAATTAAGGCCATCAGGCAGTATTAACCAACCTCCCAACTCCTTATCTAATAACATCTATTTTCATATTTGTTTGTCCTTTTTCAAGCCAGTTTATCCAGCTATGTTTCTGATCCCATCTCCTCCATCTTCAGGTTCTTACTCTAGTAGATGTGCCTTCTCAGTCCTCTATCTACAGATAGATCTTTTCTTCAGACCATGTATGTTACCTATTCTCAAATTTCTCACTTGCAGGGTCCCATATAGTGACTGTGAAGTCATGTGTACACTCAAGTTTACCACATAGGAAAACAATATGATGGCATATCAACATTTAACCTAGTAATTTTCCTAAATTTTTGAGAATAATATATATAATTATTAAATGAGAATCTTCAATATGTAGACAGTTCACAATTTTAATGCCAATGATTACATTTATGTCCAAAGAATAAATTTTGGACAGTAACAGAAAGGAAAAAAAGCCACCTTTTCTTGAGCATAAGGTCTGTGTTTTATTCATCTTCAGCACTCTGGAAATTTAAAAATATATGCATGAATGAAAAAAATAGAAAAAAGATGAATGAATATTTTAGGGAAAGGAGGCTTGGAAGGAGTATTAGAATAAAAGAAAAGATGCTTAACAAACTAAACCCTAAACAAAATATTGTTTGCATATTATCACCACTAAAATCATATTTATAGAAGAAGCAACAAAGACTATAGATTCTCCTTCCCCCACTTTTTTTTGGAGACTTTCTTTTTGGCATTTTAAAAAGATATAATTCATAGGTGATAAAATATGCCCTTTTAAAGTATATGATTCAGTAGCTTTTTAGAACATTCACAAAGTTGTGTGACTATCACCACTATCTATTTTGACAACATTTCATCAGCCCAAAAATGAACTCTGTATCTATTAGTAGTCATTCTCTAGTCTTCTTTCCCCTTAACCCCTGGCAACAAGTAATCTACTTTTTTGTCCTAAGGATTTTCCTATTCTGGACATTTCATATAAATGGAATAATACAATATATGGCCTTTTGTGCCTTTCTTCTTTTACTTAGTGTAAGTTTTGCAAGCTTCATTCATGTTGTAGTATGAATCAGTGGTTCAATCCCTTCTACAGCTGAATAATATTCCATTGTATGGATATACCACATTGCTTATCTATTTACCAAAGCAGAGATCTTTTTCTCTGATGTTTTCACAAATTAACTACTTCAGACAAACTGACTACTCATATTTTATGCTATTATCTTAATGAGCTTGTGATATGGTTTGGCTGTGTTACCACCCAAACCACATCTTGAATCACAGCTCCCATAATCCCCATGTGTCCTTAGAGGGATTGGGTGGGAGGTAATTGAATTATGGGGACGGGTTTCTCCCACGCTGCTCTTGTGATAGTGAATAAATCTCATGAAATCTGATGGTTTTATAAAGGGCATTTCCCTTGCACATGGTCTAACTGCTGCTGTGTAAAATGTGCCTTGCTCCTCCTTCACCTTCCTCCATGATTGTGAGGCCTCCCTAGGCATGTGGAACTATGAGTCATTTAAACTTCTTTTTCTTTATAAATTATCCAGTCTCAGGTATTTCTTCATAGCAGTATGAAAATGGACTAATACAGCTTAGATTTATGTTATTTTTTAAGATAAGAATTTCCTATTAAACTAATCTCCATGAGAGATAATATCTCAAATTATGAAGGAGAAATGGGATTATGGAGAAATAAACATATTTCAGAGGCAATTAAGCATTAGAATTAACAAGATTTGGTGAGTGGAGGGAAGGAATTGTACCCAGTGGGGAAGAACTAATCAAGAGTGATGCTCAGGTTTCTGGTTTGAGCAGGTGCAAAGATACCAGGCCATGCACTGAGACTGAGTGTATAGAAGAAGGAATAAGTTATTTATTTTGGCTGCTGGTTTGGTGAGAGGTATAATGAATTTAATTTTACATGCTGAGCTTAGCATGCCCCTAGGACATACAGGAAGATGTCGAGAACCCAAGTGGACAGATCTGGCAGATACTTAGGAAGGAGAACTGGGTTGAAAGTATAGATTTGGAAGTTATCAATATATACATGCTACTTGAAGCCATGAAGCAGAATGCACCATCAAGATAATACGTATAGATAGTGAAGAAAAGAGGGCCCAGGATGGGATCCTGGAAAATGTCAACATGGTGGACATACAGAAAGCTCACAAAGAAGATAGAGGTGGCCAGAGCGTATGGAGAACTAAGAGATAATCATAAAAGCCAAGAGGGCAAACAAAATGTTTCAAGAAGAGACTGGCAATGAGATCAAATTCTAAATAAAGTTTGCCTGATAAAATATAAAAATGGCTAACTAAATTTAGCAGCATACATAATTTCAGTTATGTAACAAAAAGTTACATAACTTGTAATTGTAATAAAATAGAAGTAGAAAAACAAACCCTCAAAAAGGAGGCAAACAAGAGAGTGGATTTTAGGTACCCCTAACACACACAAAATAAAAGAAAGAAAGAAAGGTAACTATATGAAACAATGGGTATGTTAAGTTGCTTGACTACATACAGTAAATGCTATGTGTATGTATAGATGTATGTGTGTGTTTGTGTGTGTATATACATATATATCTCAAAATAAGCATATCACAACATCACATTTTACACCTTAAATGTGTACAACAAAAAATGGACAATGGTGAAAAATTTCAATTATTATATCTAATATGGTAGTATTAACATAGTCCAAGAAGGCTGGGCACAGTGGCTCACACCTGTAATCCCAGCACCTTGGGAGGCCGAGACGGGTGGATCAGTTGAGGTCAGGAGTTTGAGACCAGCCCCTGGGCAACATGGCAAAACTCTGTCTCTACTAAAAATACAAAAATTAGCTGGGCATGGTGGAGCACGCCTGTAATCCCAGCTACTTGGGAGGCTGAGGCAGGAGAACTGTTTGAACCTGGATGATGGAAGTTGCAGTGAGCCGAGATTGTGCCACTGCACTCTAGCCTGGGCAGCAGAGTGAGATCCTGTCTCTCTCTCTCTCTCTCTCTCTCTCTATATATATATATATATGAAGAAATTGAATGGGATTAGTATGTTTTTGACATTTCACTTGAACTTGCCGACAGATTAGATAAAAAAGAAAATACAATGGGCTACATTGTTTTCTTATCAGTAAGACAGCTATATCAGTTCTTTAAGAGAGATAATAATAAAATCTTAAAGTTTTACCCAGATTATTCTAAAATGGATGGTAGCATAAGAGACGATATCCTCAAAAATGCTTGGATAGCTACTGTAAAAGTAATTCTATACGTCTATTGCTGTTTCTTTAAAAATTTTCCATGAGTTTCTTCTATTTAACATAGTAGAGGAGGTTCTAGCCATAAGTTAACCAACATAGTAGAGGAGATTCATTAGGCAAGAAACAGAAATAAAAGGGATTCAGATTGAAAAAGAGAAAGTAAAACTATCTTTAAATGCAGGTGACATGGTCTCCTATATAGAAAATTCTAAGGAATCAACAAAAAACTATTACAGCTAATAAATGAGTACAGCAAGGATACAAGATCAACATACACAAATTAATTGTATTTCTATACAGTAGCAATGAACAATGAAAAATGAAAGTCATGAAACAATTCAATTTACAATAGCACCTAAACAAATTACTTAGAATAAATTTAACAAAAGAAGTAAAATATGTATATACTGAAAACTACAAAACATCATTGCAAGAAAGTAAAGAAGCTGGGTATGGTGGCTTACACCCATAATCCCAGCCCTTTGGGAGGCTGAGAAGGGAGGATTGCTGAGGAGGGAGTCATGTTGCCTAGGCAACATGGCCAAACCCCGTCTCTACAAAATTTTTTTAAAAAATTAGCTGGGTGTGGTGGCATGCCCCTGTAGTCACAACTATTCAGGAGGCTGAGGTGGGAGGATCACCTGAGCCTGGGGAGATAGAGGGTGCGGTGAGCCATGATTGCACCACTGTACTCCAGCCTGGGTGACACAGTGAGATGCTGTCTCAAAAAAAGAGAAAAAAATGAGAAAGTAAAGAAAAAATAAATGTTTCTGCAGATCATATGGGGCAGAAAAATAAAGAAAACATAAATGGAAAAACATTTTGTGCTCATGGATTAGAAGACTTAATATTCTTAAAATGGCAACAATCCTCAAATTGACCTAACGGAACACAATCTCTATCAAAATCCCAGAAATTTTCCCCCTGAATTGACAAGTTGAACTGAAATTTCATTAGGAAATACAAGCAACCAAAAAGAGAGAAGGAATAGCACCTACACTCTACCGGCATCATAATCACCTGTGGTGTTTTAAAAATGCAGAATCACAACTTTAGGAGTGATGTTCAAGTACTTTTGAAAAGTTCCCAGTTGAGTATTATGCACAATCATAAAACAGAGTAGAAGTTATTTGGGCTTATAAGATTTTCATTGGTGATAAACAGAAGATAGCCTTAGTGACAAAGAAGAAAACAACAACAAAAAAGAAAGTACAAGCCACAGGTAATACTTGGTGGAGAAGCATAGCCCATCATACCCTCTGGGATGAGGTGGCACTCAAACACACTTCCAGAAAATTAAAAACAACAACAACAACTAAACGTGATAGAATATTGGAATGGAATATTAAATACTGTCTGGAAACATCTACCAAATAGTAGAAACTTACATTCAGCTGTTTGTTGTACCAGTGGTCAAAGAACCAATTACCTCTTGAATTTATGATAATAAAGGCAAATCATCAGTATAAAAGGCAATGCTCACTTTCCTGTTTGCTGTGTACTATCATCTAAGCTATGGAAAGGTGTGAATCATTGAAAAATCCATTCCTCTGTTTAACAAGCTAAAAAGCCCAGACAGACAAAATGGATAGGTGTACACGACAGTCAGGATGACAATCTTCGTATTTTAGAGTCCTAATCACAACTATTTTCAAGAGACCTCTGCTTCCCCTTTAAAATTCTATAATATAGGCATAAATAGGCTGTATATATAAAGTTATATCACATGGCTATGTAATCTGTTTTCACACTAACTCTGATGTAGAATATGTTAGCAGCAATGACTTTGAATAAATGTTTCATTAACGATTATTCTGCTTGCCCTTCTAAAGATTATGAGATATTTTGCTAGATAATTGAAATGGCTTAAGTCTCTTACAATCGGATATTCATGAAAATTTGAACTGATGACAAATTTTTCCTTAAAAAATTCTCTAGCTTAAAAACAGCAATTCTCTTAAAAAAGAGTAATGATAATTCCATAGCATTTATAGATATGCCTGAGAACCATAAGTACATAGAGAAATAATTTCTTGATTTTTAGTTTGACACAAAGTTACCAACATTGTTGCTTTTGACAATACTATGCTTTTCAGTATTTGTTTTTTTCTATCTTCCACTGCAAATTACTTAAGATTGCCTCTCTTTGAATATTTCATCAAATATTCTTATGAATTTGTTAAGGCCATCCTGATGACACTTTGGATATGGAACTATCCTCAAACATCTATCCACACATGGCTAAGAAACTGCATCACTCTCAGGCTTAGAAATTTTAACATGTTTAATTTCATTAAACTTTTTAAATTTTTATTTTTGATGTGTGTGTAAATATAGCTAAGTATAAATATATTACTCATTACTCAACAGGAAAAAATATTATATTCAAACACTTAACAAACTGTTTTTGAACTTACTCTTTGCTATTCATTTCTCCTTTTACATTCAGAAGACTTACTATAATGTGACTTACTATAAAATGAACATAATCATGCAGTAAGATCTGTATCATACAATTAGATCTAATTAATGAAAACAGTAATTATAATGGATTCTGTTTATTTTAGTTACTGTGTTAATTGTAAGTACTAGCATTGCTATAAATATTAAACTTTGAGGTAAGCTTTTTTCTTCATATTAGGTTGGTGCAAAAGTAATTGCGGCTTCTGCCATTAAAATTAATGGCATTAAAATAATGGCCATTAAACGTAATGGCAAAAGCCGCAATTACTTTTGGACCACCCTTAATAAAACTTATATTTCAAATAAAATATAAAAAATGTTAATCATATATAGGTTGAGCATTCCCTAATTTGAAAATCCGAAATCCTAACTGCTCCAAAATCCAAAACTTTCTGAGTGCCACAATGCACAGTAACCTTTAAATCAAAACATGACATTGCAGGGAGAGATTGAAAGCCTGCCATTTTTTTGTTTTTGTTTTTGTTTTGCTATTGCTTAACAGCTGATATAGGTATTCTGGTGATGCTACTATGCTGCTTAGTTCCTTGAACACATTACCCTTCCACTGTATTAATAGTTTGTCATATTTTTTACTGTTAAGTATTTATGCGTTAATAAGTGTTAAAAAGTGACTATTGGTTGGGACCACAGAAATTCAGAGTCAGAAATGGCAATGATGCCAAACAACCACAGACTGTCCACATGAGTGATTGAGACAGATGTCTTTGCTTGCTTCTGATCGTTCAATGCAGACAAACTTTGTTTCATGCACAAAAGTATTAAAAATACTGGATAAAATTACCTTCAGGCTATGTGTATAAGGTGTTTATAAAACATAAATGAATTTAGTGTTTACATGTGGGTCCTATCCTCAATATATCTCATTATATATATGCAAAAATTTCAAAATCTGAAAAAAATCCAAACTCGGAAACACTTCTGGTCCCAAGCATTTCAGATATGGTATATTCAGCCTGTATTATAGAATAAGATTATTTACAATAATGTTGTATAAGAACATAAGCTGTTATTAATATTTAAACAATCTATGATTGTGTTTATTAACTACCAAAACAAAATGATGCTTGGAATACTCAGACATATTTTCCCTCACAATAAAGACTGAGATTTATTCTAAGAAGTAAAAGCAAATTCAAAAGCCTATGTTGAAATGATTAATGAGTGCTACCAACATTTTCTTTTTCTTTTTCTCTTTTGCGGATGGAGTCTCACTCTGTCACCTGGCTGGAGTGCAGTGGCGCGATCTCAGCTCACTGCAACCTCCACCTCCTGGGTTCAAGCGATTCTCCCGCCTCAGCCTCCCGAGTGGCTGGGACTATGGGCACACACCACCATGCCCAGCTAATTTTTGTATTTTTAGTAGAGACGGGGTTTCACCACATTGGCCAGGATGGCCTTGATCTCCTGACCTCGTGATCCTCCCACCTCAGCCTCCCAAAGTGCTGGGATTACAGGCGTGAGCCACTGCACCCGGCCCCAATATTTTCTTATAAACAATTGCCGTTGATACTTCTTGCCATGTTCCAGGATACATGTTCCCTACAGAGATCAACCTGGTCTCCTCTAGTTTACAGTTCCAGAAGTATTACACAGTTACTTAAGCAAAGTGTAGTGCTTTGATGAACTGCATTTCTAGAATATACCATCTTTCCTTTTCCTTGGAAAATAATGTGCTCTTTTTTTGAAGAAATAATGAAGTGAGTACTATTTAAAAACCAGAAACTTAAGGTTATAGTCGTCTCTGAATCTCTGCCCAGCAAGTCAGGTATGGCAGTGTGGGATCTGGGCTCCAGGCAAACACCAATGGACTCATGTGTTCTCATCTATACAGTATGTAGAAAACACATTAGAGGCTCATTCTTTTCTTTGCTCTTGGAAGAAAGGAAACTCTGTGTATCTTTCCAAGGACACCTTGGAAAGCTTTTCTCTGTGAATTAGTGATGAAATAATCCTATGCCCAACAAATCAGAAAAATGGTCATCTTTATTAGTAAACCAATGTAATTATCAAAAGTTAGATGAATACCAAAGACAGATTTGAAACTACTAATTTAGACTCAAATAACAAAATATGCCTTAAGATTCATTTTTATGTTTAATGCCTGTTATAGAGAAACTGTCATAGAGCACAAATACAGCTAAATATATCTAAGATAACAAGTGAAGGGACATTGGCTAAATCACTGAATCATATATTCAATGGGTAGAGATCTATCCCAATTATCTGTCTCACTGTGAGAAAAGTGAGAAAAGCACAATTTTAGATTGGGCTTAGATATAGTAAGGCAAAATCTTGCTTATAAATAAGGTGTGCTTTTATTGAGCAGGCTTTGTACCTACACAAAATCAAATTCTGGACTACTAGAAAACTCAATCCCTCCAAAATGTACATAATTTACAATTTTCAGTCTCATATAAATGTAATTAGAACAACCTCATATCCTCAAGCAGAAGGATAAAGTCTTACTGCACACTTGTGCTAAGTTGACTGTATGTCATATATATAATACTGTAAAGATAGCTTCATACTTACTTACTGGCTTGTGCTATGAAAATTAAAATACAGTTGTTTTTATGCCATGCTGCCTGTATTTTTTCCCTGCCTTTCTCCCTGTTCAAAGTTCCCTCTGCAGAAATTCATCTAATGGTACAAGTTTAAGAAAGGCACAACCCATGTTTGCCTTCTAATAAACCCTAAGGCATCTATTCTTTCTTTTCAGAGTATTAAAAAACATTGCTCTTGCTTTGTAATCTTCTGCAGGACTCAAACTGCACTAGAACCTACCAGAAAACTAAGAAGAAGCAAGGGAACCAGAGCCAGAATAAAGTCTACTGTTTGCTACCTGTTTTCTCATTCATTTTTGAAGTTTGTTTCTAGGACATAATATTTCTTGTAAAGTAAGCTCAATTTTTTTCAGCCACTTCAGAAGTTCATTTTAAAGAACTTTGCCTTATTTGTGTCTGAAGCAGTTTTCAATATTGGTAAATAATTTTCAAGTTTCTCTTTTCAATGATCTTTATTAGACCTTACAGATAAAGAAGATATACAGTAATTCATGTTAAAAGAGACACAGGGAAATTTACCTTTGATTCAGCTACTCATAACGAACTTGGTAACCAAATAAATCAGTCTCTCAGAGCTAGTGGATACAAATTCAAGACTGTTTAATAAATCAATCTATTTGATAATAGTTTATCAACATATTAATTAGTATTATTAGAAGCTAACTAGATAAAACACAAGAAAATAAAGCAAATGTAAATGGCAAAATAATTTTTAGGAATAGTAAAAAAGACTACATTACTAATGGGAAATGCCTACAAATAACATATTTTACCTGGCATCATCTTGTGAGAATCTCCTTTTCAAATCCTCTTTATTCCACTGTTCTTTTTCTTTCCCTTGCTCGGGTATATCTTGTGTTTTTTCCTCGTCTCCTGATTCTCTGTTTTTCTCCTTATTACACGTTTTGGCAATCTCTTTCCCTTTCTCATTCTCATTAATTCTTTCTTCCTTTACCTCTTCCTTCTCATGAACTATCTCTTCATGCTTATCCCCTTCTTTCCCTCCCTCTTCTATTCCCTTTGGTCTTTTGAAAGCAACACAAATTGAAGGCATGCAAATAAACACACAAAAAAAGAAAGAAAGTCAAGAAAAAACACTTATGAAATTAAACAGAAAGGTAATAAAACTATCAAAACATAATAAAAATTATATCTTTTAAATGTTGAAAACTTCAGTGTATACTAGAGAAGCACTGTATAAATAGCACTTAATTGTAATAGTTTTTAAATCATTTTCCTTTTACAAAATTACATGAAAAAAGGTAAAAGCTGTGATCTCCCTATTATAAGTTTTTTAATCCGATAAGAGTAAAACAAAATTTAGCTTAGGCATCTATAAAATCTATAGGACAAGTAAGAAACACAAATTATACTAACTTATATACTACATGTATAAATTTTGAGAAGATGAGTACTTTTTCTATGCATACATAAAAATTTCAAGAGGATGGGAAAGCATACTACTGAAAAAGTATTATTCTTACATTTTCTAATAACAAAATATACTATTTTCATGTTCCTTGGAACATGAAAAATTCAAGTCTCAGCCATCACTTTTATTTCAGTAAAGATGTAATAAAAGATCTTAATTTTTAAATTACAAACATGAAGAAAGGTATTATTTCCAGTGATCTAGTAAGCAAAATTATCCACAGTTCCATAACATTTTTTTTTTGGTGCAAGAAGTCCGAAATGTGTGTTAAAATATATTAAAAAGTAGTATGTACTGAAATTGAGCTCCCCTCGCTTTAAAATAGAGTAACCTTTTAGAAATATATAATTTTATGTTCATCCAAGAAACACAAAGACCTTCTAAAACATATTTGGAGAAGTTTGTTGTTGAAATCCCCTTACTCACCTGATTTTCTTGTTTCCTCTTGGGCGTTCTGATTGGACAGACATGTAGCTTGTGCTGCTGAAACGAGAAGCACTACTAGTCCTTGAAACCGCAGATATATCACTTACATCACTGTCCGAAGATTTAGTAGAAACATTATCTGCCCCTCTATGAGGATCCCATCCTGATCGATACTGTTAACACAGATTGACAAATACGCAGAAGTTGTCAGTATTACCACACAAAGCAATTATTAGCTTTCTCCTATTTCAGCACTTTCATTGTCCACAGAGGAAACTGCAAAATCCCACTCAGTTGCATATAAAACAAAAGTGAATGGCAATTATCCTAAAAGAAAAATTCAATTTATATGAAACCTTTGTTTTTAGCAAAGTAATTAGAATGTTTTTACCACACCCCAATGAAGGCCATTAAAATAGTTTCAAAACAACACTGGCCTCAGGAAAGAACATTTAGGTAAGATCTGGGAAATGAGCATTTGGTTTAATGTTAGGAAGTATAAATTTTTTATTTTTTAATAAAATTTTTTTAAAATCCCAGGTATAATAAAGCTGCCATTATCACTTATAGAAACCAATTCTAGTAGCCATCAATTAATCCATTATGCTTCACTGAAAACCTAGAGATAATATAAAATCTAATTATTCGACCATTAACTTTTTTAGAAAAGCCAAGAGAAAAGAGAAAGTTTAATTTCAGAGTGGCTGCTGGATTTTGATGAATCCTAGAAATACTAGAAAAAGTCATTATTATTTACAATAGTTCAAACTTCCTGGAATTGAAATAATCAGATAGTTAACTGGCACAGCCAGGGTTGCAGGGTATTCTTGGGTGTTCAGATATTCTGGTAAATTAAAAACCATCGTAAAGGCTTTATGTTGATGACCTAGTCTCATAAAATACATTTAATGTAAAAACTAATGGACAAAATTTAACTTTATTCTGACAACAAAAAATCATTTGCTAAGAGTCGTTTTGTTGAGATGTAAAAAGGATAGATTTTGGAGTCTGGAAACCTGAAGTAAGAAAAACTCTCACTACTTGAGTAAATCTGAGCAAATCATTTAATCTGTAAAAGGCTTCTTATAAAAAAATGGATAATAATATCTTTTTTTGCAAGGCCTAGAACTAAGACATATGTGGTATCTGGCATAAAGTAAGTAAATGGAGCCTGTAGTATTACGGTATTATTATAACTTGGTGATACAACAGTATTCTTACTATAAACATCAAATATGACTATTATTGGGTTAAGAGATTATCTGCTAATTGATTTTGATTTGTTTAGATGTGCTTCAAACTTAATGCTGAAACACTCTTATCTAGTTAATTTTGCAAAGGAGAATTTTCTAATCACAGATATTAGCAAATTCCATAAAGCCTTAGAAAGATGATTATTTTATATCAACACTTGCTATGTCTTAGAGAATAATTACCTAATAAACAATCCCCCACGAATGACAATTCATTGCAAATATTAGATATATATAAACATTTTGACCAAGATAAATTGAGTGGCAACAGAGCATAAACAGTAAATTCGACATAAGTTATCTGTTGATTGTTTTTTTCCAGAACCTCTCAGTATCTCGCTATCCATTTTAAAAGTTGACTCTTCTTCAAACGTAAAGAAATTATTTCTAAGTCTCCATAAAATTTTAGTTAAATCCATTAACCTAGCAACATATATTCAAATTAGGTGAGAATTAGCCTTTCTTAGTCCACTTTAACTTTCTATCTTGTTAGATAAACTCTCAATTATCAAAAAGCATACAATTAAATTCTTCTAAAAATATCTGCCTTTTCTGAGGAAATATCTATTTAAATAGAGCCATAGGGTTTAATTTTAAAAGAAACATTATTAATATACAGCGCATTTATTCAAAGACAATTTAGATCATAATATTATTTTTCAAATAAAGTCATTTTAAAATACCAAACATTTTGCCTTAAATGACAATGATGAAAGCCATTGCCTAGAATAGCATTTAAATGAATGGGGTCAACATTATCCATGTTATATCTGTCTATATAATGTATACAATATGTACACTATATAATAATATATTGTATACTATATAATACAATAAATGATATATCTATATATATTTTCACAAAATGTATTGAAAGTAAATGTGATCTCAAGGTAAGGTATATGTGGAAAGATTTCATTTTACTTATATGTTTTTTGGGCATTTATTCATACAAAAATCAAAGTTTTAAGAAATTTTTCAAAGCTATAAAATTGTTCAATAGATACTATACTGCATATGGGGGACTTTTCTCTGATTCTTATAATTTATAATAAAAAAGAAAAACAGCTGCTATTCTTTCTTTTAAAGTAATTTATTATTGAATATGAAAGCAGTTTTGGTAATGTATTTCTTATTTGTTTTTGCTCATGGGATTATTGTATCATCTAAATTCAAAAGGAAAACTGTAAGTTTTAACTCTGGCAGTAGTAAGGGCAATAATGTAATCATTAAGAGCCAATGCTCTGGAATGGGACTGAATCATTTGAATTCTGGCTACGTAGATTATTAGGTTTGTGATCTTGGATCAATTGCTTCTATGAGTCTCAGTTTTTCATCTCTTAAAATATGGATAATAATTGTGCCTGTCTCCAAGGCTTGCTGCAAGGATTAAGCAAGACAATGTGTGTAAAGCACTTAGCACAATATCTGACACATAACAAGTGATGACAAATGATGACAATGATAATGATGATGATGATTAAATAGTAGCCAAATACTGGCTTATGTAAATTTCAGGAATATCTTTAGCTAAAGAATATTAGTTAGAAATATTTAATAAATATATTAAGACTATTCAAAGCTACAAAAACATAATTATTTTTACATATATCCAAGATATCTGCTTCAGAAAATATGTTTATAAAACAAAATTAAAATTTTAAACCCAACTTTACTACTGACTCCTAGTATGTCCTCAGGCTTCACCTTCCCCATTTGGCCAGGTTCATCCATATCCCATTACCTAATAGGGAAACACTGATTCCCAACTGCAGGATGAAGAATATCTTTATCTCAGCAGGAAATATATGACACTTCTTGGCCAATATAGAACATGTCTTATTTTTAATATTTGTCTTAGAACCTTATCCTGACATCCAAAGCCACTAGGTACTCATGTATCCCATGCTTTCCTGATTGGTTCTTGTCCAATTTGCTTTTCTTTCATATCTGAAACCTAACTACTTATTTGGCTTTTCAATTTCAGTAGTTAGGATTCTGATTTTGTCTACTCTAGGCTTTGTCTTTTTAGGTCTGTCATGATGTCTAGTCTTGTTGCTATGATTCATAGGTGCATACAGGCTTTAATTTGTTTAGCTTTTAAAAGACAGGTTAGCATGGTGTGCACTGTGCATATCTTTATCCAAGAGTTCTCAGATCATCCAGTTTGCTTAGCTAAAATTTTAGATATGCAAAATTTAAGGAAAGATAAGATTCTTCATATTGTAGTTTTATGCCTTTTTTCACAGCGTTATAATAATGTAAAGGTTTTATGCCTTTTATTCACACACAGCCCTACGACAAGAGACAGTGTGTATAATTCACCACACATGGCCTCTTGTCACAGGGCTGTCTGTCTATCTATCTGTCTATCTATCTATCTATCTATCTATCTATCTCTATATCTATCTCTATCTCTCTCTATATATATCTATCTCTATCTCTATCTCTATCTATATATACATACATAGATGTATGCATGTGTATGTAAATGTGTTCATGTTTAATTTTCAAACCCCCATTAGACTACAAACACCCGAAGGCCAGCACAGTATCTTCCTCATCTTTGTGTGTCTCTTAGCACCTAAGAGTCAAATATTTAACTTAATTTAATTTAAACTATGAGTTTTAGCCTTCTGACTAGGAAGATAAGAATACACTCCAGTTTAAGAATTTTTGAGAAAAATATATTCAAAATATATATTCAAAATACATAATAGTATGCTTAGCAAATAGCAAAAGCTTATTTCCAATGCCTAAAGCAGAAGGTCATTAAATAGAAGGAAACTGAATGGAATAGTTTATATAAAGAAAGAATAGAAATTAGCTAAAGGCTCTAGTTTAATGGTGATTAATGATGATTCTGCTATCTACCCAAGGCTTTCATCAAATGTATTTCTCTGTTGACTTCTAAGCCACTGAGCATGTTTACCATTGGGGTTAGCTCAGGTTTCCATTACAAATAGACATATGCTTTTAAAAATGAGAAATCTGGACAGTGAGAAAGAATATGAAAAATATTTTTAATAAATAAAATTTCAGAAGAATACATTTTGAACATATTTAGAATTTAACATATTCACATATACAACTCAACCCCCACCCCCAGAAATCTAAGTACTAAACGACTTAATAATAGAGTCAACACTTAAAATGGATAAATGTAGTTTTACTTTTCCTAAAATATGATAAACAAAAGTTATATACTTCAACAATGAGAGAGAAGCAGCTGAATTGTTATTATACCAAGGTAATGAGCTATGAATGTGAGTAAGTAAATTTATTTATTTAGGAAATGGTTGGTGTTGTCTTGGCACTATACAATACATAATGTTTTAAATAATTAGCATGTATTACAATATAGCTGATAGATGAACAATGAATGGCTTGTTAACCATTCTCTTTAATGGAACAAAAACAAAGAACGATAACATGATCTTAGCTGAAAACTGTGCTCTGATTAAAGATCATTAAAATCTTGGAAGAGAATAAAGAAGTTTTTCCGAACAACATTTTAATGTTTTGTACATTACTATTAAGATCATGAACTAGAAAAATTTACAGGAAATGATTGTTCTTCAGGATGTTCCAGACTCTAAAGAGTTCCTAAGTGGCTTGGAAAAGTTAATGTTCTTCCTATATATCTAACATCAGTGGAAAGTAACAGTGTACCTGCAGAGCTCTATTGAAAAGAAGGCTATTATTAAAGTGTTAGAATGATATGCTTAAAAAATAAATTACAATTTCTAAAATCAGTTTCATTTTCTCCAGTAGTCATTTGAAGTTCTTAGGCCATTTCCAACTCTGATTTTGCTAAAGCACCTCAAGAACTCTGGTTGTTTGATCTTCAGACAAAAGATGGAGGCAGGATTATGAATGTCCTTAAATATCACTTGTCTTCTATAAATCTCACCAGTTAACAACCATTTATTGTATAAAACAATAATCAAAAATTTAATTATAGCAAAGTACTGGATAATATAGAAGCCCAATTTTGAAAAAAAAACAAGTCTTATGTTATCAAGAAGTACCTGGATACCTGAATATCATATTCAAGAAGGAAATACTGAGTTAGTCAAAAGACCAGGGGGCGGGCGGGGAAGAAGACTAAGGCAAACATAATATTTGGAAGATAAATGTTAGGCTGAAGTTCTGGGCAAGGCTCTTGATATCAGTCTAGGGGAGGTAGAAGAAAGAAGAGGGCAGAGGGAATTCTGGCACTGCAGTCATTAAATAACCATGTGCATTTTTGTCATCTTGTTTTTATTTCATATAATAATAGAAAGAAAACAGTTGTTACTCTTCGATAGTAACACAATTGCAGGTACTTTTTCTTTGAGGAGCTACTTCAAGATGATGTTTTTCTCTGTCCTACCCAAGGCTCTTATCAGTGCCTGATCTGAATGCTGAATTGTATAAAAAATGTCCTTGTCAGATAATTTTGTTTAGCTATGACTTCTAAAGAAGGTATTGTGTGATAACAGTCTAAAATTGGGAGAAGAAGGCAGAGAGAAAATGCCAAAGACATTGGAGGACTTATTTAAGATTTAGTCTTGTAAACAAAATTCTGCAAATGAAATCCCAGCTTGAAAGATTTCTGATAGCTGCAGAGCTCAAAAGGAAGGAGCCTGCAGTAAAGCTGAGCCTAATGAACATCATGCCTCAGTCTGGAAAGGAGTCAAGTATATAAAATTTTCACTGGAGACGGAGGCACTGAATTTTCTCCCTTGTTGGTCTTCAGGCCTGATGGCCTCTTCAGTTTGATATAGTAATTAAATTAGCTACAATTATTATTTGTATACCCTGTGAAACGTACTGTTGTAAATAATATATGTGGATTATTTTATTTAATTCTCCCAAACCTTATGAGGTGGCCTTTGTGATAGCTGGAGTCCAAAGGAAGTATAGTTAGGTAGGATGAGCCGTACTCAACACCCTCTCCATTACATAGGTCTAGTCATCCTCTAAGGCACAGTTTAAGATGTCACCTCCTCTGTGAAGTCTTCCTTAACTCCTTCAAAGAGAATTAATAACTGCCTCGAATCTTCCTCAACTACTTTACTCATGCCTTTATTATATCTATATAATCCTCAACTACGTTACTCATGCCTTTATTATCATGTGGTATTACGTGTACTTCTCCCTTGTCTATCCATCCATCCATGTATCAATCATCTATCTAGCTATTTATCCATCTATTTGTAATCTACCCACCCCACTAGATTATAAACTCCCAGAGGATAATGACTTTTGTTGATTTCAGTAATCTTATTATCTACATCTGGGCCTGGCATTTAGAAGGAACTCAATGAATGTTTAATGATCACAATGAATGAATGGAATGATTTGCTTTATCTGGGCTATATACTGAAGCATTATTCCATTATGAAGTACCAAATCAGTACACAAGATACTACACTGATAGCTGTATAGGGTTTAGTCACCTAATTATTTCATTCTCTGTGGTGGGTATAGGCAGTGCTGTTAAACAGTAAATGTTTAACAACTAGCTTTCTGGGGAAACAAATTCCAATTTATGGAGTTTTCTGATTTCCATGATATAAATACTCCCATTATGGCAGATTTCAAGTTACCAAGTGGTCACTGAACAGACAGCTGGGCACACCACTGGTTGTGGGGTTTAGGAATACAGGCTTTGTTTATAGGGCTCACTAAGACTCCTGAGGAGAGAATGAGTAAGGGACAATAAATATTTACTATGTATCAAGATCTGTGATCTCGTTTAAAGTTCACATTGGATCTGTGAAGAAGGTATTTTCTCCATTCTAGAGATCTAGAAACAGACTCATCCAGAGAAGTCTTTGAAACATGAAATAGCAAGAACAGCTTAAAGTAAAAAGCTGCAGTCAAAGAAAGGGTAGCCATTAGCATGTATGCCAAGACTTACAAATGAATCAGCTGTTGCTTGATGTGAAGGAAATTTATGAGGTGAATAATTTTTCCTGGAGAATTTACAGAGGAAGAATTACTGCCAGTAGTCAATTATGACTTTCCCTAAGGCTTGGCTTTGTGGGAACTCAATGTCTATTAGTAATCAGCTTCTCCTTGAGAAACAATCTTAATTTACTTCTATCGATTTCTCAGTTTTCAGAGATAGAAATGCCAGTGCTGCAATGAAACCCCAGGTTTAGAGATCTCAGGTAGGTGCAAAGCTTATGTTTTTGCCCTTAACAAATGAATTTACCATCTTCTTCAAGAGAATCAACAACTCTTAAGCCATTCTATCATGTACTAAAACTCTTCTCAAAAACAAAAAAAACAAAAAAAACCCACCAGAACAAAATTCCCCAATAACATCCTAATTTACTAGTCAGTGGTATCTTTTTAGTCTTTTTCTTTCCCCTCTCTTCTTGAAAATTTCCCATAATGACTTCTGAGATAATGCCACTCAGGGTTTCTACTCTATGTCCCTGAGTGTTACTTTTTAATCTCCTTTTCCAGCTTTGTTTTCCCTAACCTGATTTTAAATTACATTTTCTTAAAGTTCCCATCTTTAGCCTTCTTTTAACTATAATATATTACCCCAGGATGATATAATCCATCATCTACCCATTTTAATTACCAAGTAATGACTAATAAAATCCTTATTCTCACCTTTCCAAAGCTTCAGACCTGTATTTCCAGATGCTGACAGGACATCTCCTGTACATTCTTTTGTTGGTACAACAAATTCAATATAGCCCAAACCAAATTTATTCTTTCACCCTAAACCAGCTCTCCCTGTACCTCTTATGTTGCCTGCACTATAGGTTCAATATCCAACTAAAACCTAGAAAAGTTGTGAATTATCTTTGACTCCTCCTTTCCCAGTATCCTCCATTCTAATCAGTCAAGAAATATTACTTAGTCATGTAATGGAAACAAATATTATCTAAATATTTAGCTATCGGGAGTTATGAATGGGTCCTTGGTCTTTCCTTTGGTAACTAGAATATTTAACACCTATTTATTTGTGGCAGTTGCTGCTGAATGCCTACTCAATATTCCCTCTCCCATTTTGGTCTTTATTAAAAGAATTCACACTGATTTTAATAACAACAAAAAAAAACAACTTCATTTTCCACCTTGTATGTAAGGTGATCATTTGATATGAGTGTGACCTCTGAAATATAAGCAGTAATCTAGGGGAGGAGTTTAGGGAGAGCTACTGTGTTTCTGATTATAGTGAGCTAACATAGCAGGTATGACCATATGTCTTTCCCTTTTTTTTCCCCTTTCTTATTGGAGTTCAAACCCAAGCCTACAGCTACAGCAGGCATTCTGTGATGATGCGGACAGAGTGCTTGGGTCTTAAGTAACAGTGCCAGCCCTGGGCTGTTTGGATTTCTTGTATGAAGTAAAATTCCTTGTTTATTCAGATAATTTTGTCAGGTGTTTTGTTATAAACAGCTGAGTGCAAACATGACTGATACACTTTCCTGAATGCAAACTCTTCCTGGTCTGTATCAGAAAAAAATTTCTGACCTCATAGTATAAACATATTCCCTAAGCAACAATATTGATGAAAATCATAATAGTCATCTAATTTAGATAACAGGCAGTATACCATAATGAACAAGGGATTAAGAGCTGAAAGATATGGGTGTGTAACTGTTCTTCCACTTACTAGGAGCTACACAATCTTAGGCAAGTCTCTTCTTTAAGTCTGCTTCTAGATTCACATTGTGGAGACAATACCTTCTTAATAGGACCAATATGAGTTTTAAATGAGATCACAGGTCTTGACACATAGTAAGTATTTACCATGATAATTAATTAGGCATAGTCCATGATGAAATAAAAGAAGCTGTAGATTATGATACTAAATATACATCATCATTAATCCATAAGCTCAAAAATTTTACCTTGACTTGAAAAAAACATGAAAATGGCTATGAATACTTTATAAATAGGTTCCTAATTGCAAGTCCCACAAAAAACAAACAAAAAACAAAAGGGCATTGTCCTTTCACACTAGATTGGTTTATTTACTTAGAGTGGATAATACCAAACCTGCCTTGGAAATTCAGGTTTATTCATTCTTAAAACCTTTCTACTCGAGTTAGTTTTTGAGACAGAGTCTTGCTCAGTTACCCAGGCTGGAGTGCAGTGGTGTGATCTCAACTCACTGCAACCTCTGCCTCCCGGGTTCAAGCGATTCTCCTGCCTCAGCCTCCCGAGTAGCTGGGATTACAGGTGCCTGCCACCACACCCGGCTAGTTTTTGTATTTTTAGTAGAGACGGGGTTTCACCATGTTGGCCAAGCTGGTCTTGAACTCCTGACCTCCAGTGATCCATTCGCCTCGACCTCCCAAAGTGCTGGGATTATAGGCATGAGCCACCATGACTGGTCAGTTAGTTTTTATAATTATGTTTATACTTGATACTAAGGAAAGTTAAACTGAGGACTATAACAATCTATCACCATAACACTAATAATAATTAAAATTTAATTACTTTTTATGGTTTACAAACAACTTTCAAATATCTTATATATAGTTTTCTTTTTCACATCTGATAAAACAGCTTTTTAACCTTTTACAGATAATATGCAATATAACATTAACACTTAGCTGTGTATTGATATAGATGGAACCACATAAAATAAATATTTTTTTAATAGCTTTAGTCTTAGATTTATTTGTAAACCCTTTATTATTCAGTAATAGCTCAAACTCATGTCATCTGAAATATCTGCCTCAGTCAACAAGTATTCTCAAAGTCTGTTTTTCTCAGACCCTTACGTATATTAATAATATTCTGACACATACATACAATTTCATGTCTATCCAAGCCCCAGAGGGTAGAACAAAATGCCTGCTGCTAATCTAAACCAATGTGCCCAGTTGAAAGCCCTTATGTTATTATTATGACTAAATGCTTCTTCAAGCCCTCAAATCAGAAACCCATAAGATCTAGCCGGAATTAAGAAAAGTCATAAAGAAATTGTCACTAGCTATAAAAATTCCTGGCACTTGGCCCTTTGTGACCCTCTTTAAACATTACATGGATTATATGATTTTTATGAATGTTTAAAGAATATCTAAATGATTGGGATATAGGGTATAGATATTACAGATATCACGTGGCAAGCTAGCATCCCAAAAGTTGCAACAGAAATAAGACATGAGAACATAGCAGTAGGACCAATGCCCTGGGAATCTGAAGCAGGCAGAAACACAACAAAATTGTATGAGCCGGAGATAGGAAATAAGGTTCCCTTTCAATTATCAGTACTTTAGAAAGTAATAGCGTAACTCAAAGTACTTGTGTTGAAGAGAATCAAGGCTAAATAATAGCCTGAATATCTACGTAATGTTAAAAAACCTGAAGGGGCCTGAGAATTGCTCTGATCTATCAAATTCAGGGATAGGGCAAATATAATTACATTCTGTTGGAAATCTGAAGAGGCCCACTACTCTTGTTCCCTGTGTGAGAAGACAGAGAAGCATCAACTGGGCTTACAGAAAGACATTTTGGGATGGAGCCAACAGTCAAAGCAGGAACAAAGCCTAACAATTACCTCTTGCTTGGACTACTACAATAGCCTCCAAATGGGATTCCTTGTCTGTAATGTTCTTTTCAAATGCATCTTAAGTATATCATTAGAGTATTACCTCCTAAAAGCACAAATTTGTTCATATCAGCAACTTCCTCAAAAATCTTCCAAACCCATAATTCTGTATGGGTTGTATAAGATGTAGAAAAATAATATAGAACATAAGTAACATAGATATTAAAATATTAAAATAATACCGATATATAGATGTTAACATATAAGATATAGACATTAAAATAATATGGGTATTTAAAATAATATAAAAAAATTTAGAAGAATATAACCATAAAATTTAAATTATAAAATTCAAAGCTAAAAGAGACCTCAGAGAGAATGTAATCTATCTTCTTCATTTTACAGATGAGAAAATTGAGAAATAGAGAAATGACTAAGATTATACAACTTGTTATTATAAAGTCTATTTCTTTTCATTAAACTTTTTTTTCACTTTTATTATCAAATTTGTTTTTACTTTTAATTAAAAGTGATAATTTGTATTCATTTTAATGGGACACTGGGCAAGCAAGTTTAGAACTTATTTCTTTTGAAAATATTCATATTGTTTTCAACTTTAGGGATATGCCTAAAATAAAGATTTTCAGCCCTTTTTGAAATTTTGAAAAATCTGTCTAAAATGACCTAAATAATCAGAATACAAAACAGCATTAAAATAACATTGCTTGTAAGTATAATTGGATGGATTTTAACAAAGTAAAACTTTAACAACAATATCATATAAACTAACTTGAAGAAAAACATGTTTTATGTTCTATTGAATAAAAACGTGTTTTATGTTCTATTGAAATAACCCCTTTAAACTCATTTAAAATTTAGGTGATTTTTTTTGGCAGAAAATTGAAAAGGGCTTAAGAAGTAACATGTTCCTATGTGACTGGACCCTGGAGACTGTTGGCCTTGTTTGTAAGCATTCCAAGTCATAAAAACTATCTGAAAATGGTCAATCATAAAATCACAGCCATTTCTTTGTTACTGAGGAAGTTATATTGAGGTAGTAAGTTTTGATTTATCCATCAGAATGGAGTTCAACTGTAAGTTGTTTTTTATTACTCCTACCTCCCAGGTTAAAAAATAACTAAAAAATAACTATGATTAATGGACACTCCCATTTGCTACACCTAGTGCTATAGAGATGTTTCCATTCTCTGAAGTTATCACCAAAGTCCCTTCCTTCATATGAAATATATTTCAAGGTTAGCTATATTATTTCCAGACTGGAGTATTATTTTACAATCTTCAAAACTGATGCAATAGAAGTAATCAAATTTCCAAATGTTTAATAAAACAATATATTTGTTTTGCTAATAAATGATATCTGTAATCCTTCCAACTAAAGAAAATTACAACTGAATTTTGTGCTGATGAACAAAGCCATTACATAACAAAATTGTAGATACATTTGCATTATAAATAGTTGAACTAAATTGAAGTTATAGATGTGGATGTTTCCATGTTACCCTGGATGACTGACTTTATTGACTAAAGGTTTCTACACAAGTGTCAATTCAAACTTAATTATCAATTACTTCATGTGAAATATGTGAAACATTACATATATAAATTTATTCTCTAAATCACAGTTATTATGCCACAAGTTCATTAAAAATTATATAGATTCAGGAATTTGTGAGAACATGTCTAGTAGAAAGCCTTACACTGATCAGAGAGTACTCAATCAATGAATGAAACATTAGAATTGAAAGAAACAAAATACAGAAAATATATTTCAAATCTAATTTTAAGACTAGACTCTGAGATTAAATAATTTACTTAATTAATGATGAGACTGATTAAAACCCAAATGTTAATTCATAGTGGTCTTTTCAATGCTGCCTCCAAAGTACCACATATTTGTTTAACACTTTATAGCTTATAAGGTTTCTTCAATTTGTAGATAGAAAAAAGTTGAGTTGTGAAGAACTATTGGGCAACTTATCCAAAGTCTTATCACATGAATGGCATAACGAAAATTAAAAGCCCAATCTTCCCATTCTTTCTCAGTATTCTTTCCACTATGATTATCTCTAGATGGAAATCAATAATTGTATGCCCATTAGGAAACATGCTTTTGACTATTACGCAGTAATTCACCTATATCTTCTTCTAAATATATTTTGTTCTTATATTGATACAAATGCTTAAAATTCACCTTCTCTAGAACCTTTTTCAAACTATCCTATCCTACCATTTTAGTTTTCTCTCAGCATCCACGTCCATGTTAATTCACTAAAATTAATCCCATTGAGTGCTTATTGTGGCCAAGGCAAAGTACATGCTACTGAGAGACTACAAAGATGAATAATATAGTGACCTTTCTCAAGAAGTGTATAGTTTAATATAAAAGACATAAATAATCCACATATAAAACAGAATATATGTATTTTATGTGGTAATGCCATGGATGGTTCAGAAGGTATATATGTTTTCACCTATCTGTTCTTTTCTATATTCTTTTACTTCATATATGTATATGTATATGTGTGTGCATATATATATACACATATATCTCCAAGCTTAATCCTTTCAGTTATATGAAATTTGATTGGAAAGAATGTATCTGCTCTATTTGACCACATTTTTTTTCTTCTTTTCCCATATCCTCCCTGATTTTATAAAGCGGGACCTCTTTCCCTTCTGTGGTCTACTATAATTCATTCCCTGTAGAATATTCTAGCTGTTAACAAGCTAGCAACTCTGGAGGCTTGATGAAAGCAAAGATGAAGTCACACAGTTATTATTATTATTTTTTATTTTGCTGAAGGTAAAAGGAAACACTTCTCCTTTATATTCTTAAGTGATTACAGGAGGGTACTGCATTCTTGGCAATGGCAGTTATTCTCCACAGATTGACCTGCAAGTAGCTGCATGCAACTTATCTACAATTCTTTCTTTTGTCAGTATTTAGAAACTTTATGTTACTAAAAAGGGACAAATTAAAATTTCTGCTATAATTCTACAGTATTCTATAATATACAAGTTGCTGTTTTCATAATCTTAAATGACTTTTTTTAAAAATAATACTGCAACACTGGATGACTTATTCATAAATTTAAAATAGTCTTTTTATATTTCCTGGCTTAAATGTGAATATATGGTAACTCACAAATACATATAAAAGAAAGGGACCCATGCTTGAATATCAGCATAAAATTATGGCTACGTGAGTCATATTTAAATGTGGTTTTTCATGGCTAAGACAGCAAATTTTTAAGATGTATTTGCAAACACAAAACCAAAATATTTTATCTCTTAGGATTTGAGAAGGCAGTTGTAAAAATAGGAAGAAATAGAGAAAAGTAATAAAATCAAAAAAGAAAGAAAAAGTTCAAAGCAAAACAGCTACAGTTAGTTTTCTAAAAATCCCTATTCACATTATAATCAAATATGCTTTCATAATGCAGTAAAGTTTTAATTTAAAAAATCATTAGCTACTTTGTAGAGATGTGTTATAGACTGAATTGTGTTCCTCCCAAATTCCTATGCTGGCGTCCTAGTCTTCAGTACTTCAGAATGTGACTGTACTTGAAGCTAGGACTTTTCAAGAGGTCATTAAGGTAAAATGAGGTCACATAGTTAGCTCCTAATCCAATATGACTGGTGTCCTTATAAGAAGAGATTAGGACACAGACACACACAAAGTGAAGACACAGCAAGAAGGCAGCTATCTGAAAGCCATGAAAAGGCCTCAGAAGGAGCCAGCCTAGCCAACACCTGAAAGTTCTAGCCACCAAAACTAGGAAAATACATTTCTGTTCTTTAAGCCAGCCCTTCTACGGTATTTTGTTATAGCAGCCCTAATCAACTAATATGGGATGTTAAGGAAAAAGAAACATAAACTAGAAACTTTTAAAATCAAAGATTAATCACAAATAAAAACATAAAATCTCTAAAATTTCATTACAATTAGTTACCATCAAGTTTTTTGTTGTTGTTTTTCTTTGTTTTGTTTTTGAGATGGAGTCTCGCTCTTGTTGCCTAGGTTGGAGTGCAGCGATCTCGGCTCACTGCAACCTCTGCCTCCCAGGTGCAAGTGATTCACCTGCCTCAGTCATCTAAGTAGCTGGGATTACAGGCACGGCCACCACACCCAGGTAGTTTTTGGTATTTTTAGTAGAGATGGGGTTTCACCATGTTGGCCAGGCTGGTCTCAAACTCCTGACCTCAGGTGATCCACCTGCCTCGGCCTCCCAAAGTGCTGGGATTACAGGTGTGAGCCACCATGCCTGGCCACAACCAAGTTTTTTTTTTTTTTTTTTTTTTTTTTACTTTAAGTTCTAGGGTACATGTGCATAACGTGCAGGTTTGTTACATATGTATACTTGTGCCATGTTGGAGACCACAACCAAGTTTTTAACTGTAGATCTTTTATGTAACAGGAGAGACAAAAAATAAATGAGAATTTCTTCCAATGAGGCAAGGAATAAGTGAATAGTTTTTGCTTCTATCAGCTAAATCATAGAGGACGGAAATTCTCTGGTTCAGAGCTTTAGGGTACGAGTAAGTGTATGTGTAAACACAGATGTATAAATTATGTATAAATACAATATAATTTTATATCTGCCTACAGGTATATCTATACCAATAGATACATATTTAGATTAAAATTTAAATACAATCAGCTTGCTAGGGAATATAAACTATATAATAAGAATTTGGGGTAGACAAAAATTTGGATAGATTGGCAGAAAAGACAAATCAATTTTAGGCTTTTAAAAGTACCATTTTTTAAACTTTTCATCCTTTTTTCCCCACCTGTTTTTAAGATTACCTTAAAGATATGCTTATCTATCTCTACAAGATTCCTGATGACAACAAATATACACCTGAACCCTCAAGGGCTTTGGTAAGAGGAAGTTAGCTGTTGGAAACAGTGATTCTTCCTTTTATCCTTCTTTCCTGTCGTCATCATTATTACCACCACCACCACCACCACCTCCACAACCATCATTATCATATCTCAGCTAACACTTACTGATTGCTATTACATATCAAGCTCTGCTCTAAGAGTTTTATCTTTATATGTAGACAATCTTGAAAACAATCTGGCTGGGCGTGGTGGCTCATGCCTGTAATCCTAGCACTTTGAGAGGCTGAGGCGGGCGGATCATTTGAGATCAGGAGTTCAAAACCACCCTGGCCAACGTGGTGAAACCCTGTCTCTACTAAAAATACAAAAAATTTAGCTGGGTGTGGTGGCACGTGCCTGTAATCCCAGTTACTCAGGAGGCTGAGGTAGGAGAATCACTTAAACCCGGCAGGCAGACGTTGCAGTGACCCAAGATCACGCCCCTGCACTCCAGTCTGGGTGACAGAGAGAGACTCTGTTTCCAAAAAAAAAAAAAAAAGGATAAAAGAAAACAATCCTCCGAGGTACAAGGATGTTAAGTAACTTGCCCAAGGTCATACAGATAGTAGAAGAGGTAGGATTTTAATCTAGACAGTTTAGTTATGGAGGCTACACTTTTAATACTACTCTGTAGTCTTTATTTAACCCTAATCACTAAAAATATATTGAAGAGTGATTAACAAACTGTCCATATATCTCTAGTACTGTTAACAAGACTTCAGAATTTCTGCCATAAATGTGGCTGCAATAGTAATAATAATTAACAATATTGTGTACCAATTGTAAGAAATTATACTTCCAACGGCTCCTTCTCTCTTGACATCACTCCTTCTTTTACTTATCTCATAATGGAAGAAATTAAATAAACACATACAGAAATTTTTAGTTCCTTTTAAATGCTAGTTTGATGGATGTTTAATATCACACAAATGAGAAACCTATCCTTGCAAACATGAATTTAAAAAAACTATAGAAGGGGAAAATAGGACATAAATGATTTTAAAAATGTAATGTAATCCTTTTTCATTTTGAACTATGACTCTTTTAATTAGGCTATATAACCATTTGGTGATTTTGTAAGTGTGACTGAAGCCTTTAATCAGGCCTTGATAAGATTACTATTCGCATCCTTGTGCACTTCTACAGCTATATTACATAATGCTGCTCTTATTTGCTAGTTTAACAACCTAGATCTCAAAATCTAAGTTTATGTATCTTCATAAATATACTTGGTAAAGGAAGCACCACAGGGTGATGTAAAAATAAAACATATACATCGAATGATTAATTAAAATCCTGGAGGATGGCTGGCTTGGACAAGCAACTTAGACAGCTTAGAAGACTGGGGCCTGGTTTCGGGCCAAGAAGCAATCAAAGGGGTATAATACTTGGTCAAATGTGTCCTCAGCTGGTGGAGAGGTGGGGAGTATAGCAGGTGGCAGTACCATCAAGGGCTCAGCACACTCTCATAGTTTCGTAGGCTAGTCTGGCAGTTAAGAATACTTCCAAGTAATGTAGGCTGTCCTTTTTTCTCTTACGCTCCCATATCAGCAGTTCACTGATTTCCAGGTATTTTTCTTGGGATTCTGCTATAGAACCTGAAGTTATCTGCTTGCTGAGGCATGAAGAAATAAATAAAATTATAGGAAAATATGAAAAAGTAAAATAAGAGTTTACAGAAGTGATGTGTTTCATTGAAGAAATCCAGGTACAGCCACTGGCATAGTCTCTGACATCTTCATCAGTACAAGATAAGATTACTTGACTTGGCTTGAGTTGAAAATCATGAGTAAGTGATCTTAATTCTAATCCAAAAATAGAAAAATATTCTGCTGGATATCTGGTTAGACTATGCCTAGCAGAGTTTTTTTTTGAAAATCTGAATCCAACTTCTGTTCATGAAACAGTAGATTGCTTATTCCAAGGAAGAATGCTTCATTCATTACTTTCTATTTAAAACATCTTATTGTACTCCCTGAGGACCTTGTAGAATAGAGACTGCTTCCATGAGATCATGCTATTAGAATCCTTTTGTTCTATTTATCAGAGGATTCCATCTTACACCTGCACAATGACGTCTGTTTTACATGAATACTAGGTTCTCTTGGTAGCTTGAGAACTGATGCTGCAGCAGCTCTTCCTGTAGCAGGCACAAGGCCTGGCTCTATCTACCTCATTATGTCACTGGGCTGAGTTACATACTAACAGCAACTCAGTTTTTCTCCCTAAGAAAAATACTTTTCCCCAAGTATTTTATTTCTATCACTGCTATAAAATTAAAACATAACTCTTATTTCTTCATGTCTATATTATATCTAAATTCATGTATTGTCATGTTTCTTCTTGATAATATGTATAAGGCTATCTAATCTACATTTTAAAATTTGCCTTTTAAAAATTGCACAAGTATACATATGTAACAAACCTGCACGTTATGCACATGTACCCTAGAACTTAAAGTATAATAAAAAAAAAAAATGCAAAAAAAAATAAATAAATAAAAAAATAAAAGCAAAGTGACTACGTAAAAATAAATAAATAAATAAATAAAAATAAAAACTTGGTGTTAGTTTTCAGGTCCATTTATGTCATCACTATTAATGAGTATTTCTTTGAAAACACCTATACCCATATGCATGTCTATGAATCACTTCATCAAGGACCAGTCACCTTTAATGTCAACCATGATAGCATAATTTCTTAATTTCAGTAATTTGGTTTATAATTTTTCATCACACATTATGTTCCTGTCTCTTTTAATTAAAAAAACTTCATATCCCCTTAAGATTCATAAATTCTTTTCCTCTAAATTTCATTTTTCCTTTTAGATTTCTGCTGCTTGAATCTCCTTATTTGAGAATAAAGGGAACATTCAATGATATCTGAGCCACAGTAAAAATAGTAAAATCATTTTCCTTATCTTAGTCATTTCTTTATCATTTCTTTTTGGTCTTGTCAGATTCATATCTGTTGTCTATGATTATATTTGCTGTTGTTACTATAAAATAATAACTAATATTAGCTGCATTATTTATTGAGCATTTACTAGGTGCTAAACAACTTACATACATCATCTCATTTTGTTGTCTCTGATTATATTTGCTGTTGTTACTATAAAATAATAACTAATATTAGCTGCATTATTTATTGAGCATTTACTAGGTGCTGAACAACTTATATACATCATCTCATTTAATCCTCATTACTACACTATAAAATAGATACCAAAGTCTTGTTTAATAGATTAAAAAAGCTGTGAGGTTAAATCAACCCCAAGCCACCCAGGCAGAGTCCACTTGACTCCAAGCTGTGCCCTTTCTAATACACCACTCACCCACTGCTGCCACATTCTGATGATATTTGAGACTTAAAAGTATTCCTGACTTACATTAAATTTTTAAAGAGCTCATATATGACCACTTCTAACAAGCCTCAACTTTTCTCCCCTCATTGCCTGTGCTTTGAATGTCAATGTAAAATACTTAAGGTTAGCACTGAATGTGTCTTCTCAATGTTGAGAAGAGCATAAACGCTAATCAAATGAAATAAACAGTTTAGATAACGGTGGTATTTTACTTGACCAAACATACTTCAACTATCTGAAATATTTCCTATTAATACTGCCTATAAGTCCACCAATTTCAGTTTATTTTGTATTTATAAGGGCTTTTCAAAAAATAAAGCTCTGTATTGTCATTCATATTTTAATGTAAACTAGTTTAATCAAACTGCTTTCCCCAATACATCTTTGAGATCTGTGAATGGGTGCCTAAAAGACTAGAAGCCTGGGAAAAAAGTGACAGGATGTAGATGAAGAGTGCCTAGGGTCAGGCATGCACAATAAATGTAGACAAACTTTCTTTTCCTTTCTTTTACTACATTGTCCTCTGTTCTACCCAGTGTATTCTATTATGGGTTAAATAGATTCTCATAGGCTTCTGGCCTCCATTTGAAGAGATCTGGGCAACTCATGGATTACACTGCTTCTTAATTCCAGGGAGACAAATAAGAGAATGGAAAATTATGACATAACTGCTATATTAGGATTAAGACATTTTTGTGATAATTTTGTAGAAGTATTGCCACAACATACTCCTTAAAAAAGAGCACTGTTTTTCCAGAGAAATAAGCTTTGAGTTCCAATAAATACTGTGCCAACAAACATTATTTGTTGCATGAGCCTTATTTGTTGAAATGCTATGGGGTCACTCTTTCAAAGAGTATCTTCATAACAATATTGCTTTTGGGAACATTTAAAAATATTAAATATAGCAAATTTAAAAACTAAAGCTCATATGTTTAAATAAGCATTACCAAATCATCCATATTAATTTCCAAGTATAAATACATTATTGGACTTTTAGGTATTAATAATTATGCCAATTTATCATTGGCATAACTCACAGAAGGGTAGCTGACCTGTGGTGAACCATAATTTACACTGTTAAACTTAATAAATCACATTTTTCTGAGAAAATAAAAAGGAAAGTTGATTTTATAGAAAGAATATGTTGATCCTTAAATTGTTGCCAAGAATAGATGAAACACATTCAAGCTGGGATAAAAAGAGTACAAGAGGCATGCAAGAGTACATTGAGTATAATAAATTCTATTTTGAGGGAAACTCCCTGAGAAGCCATCCACTAATTAACTAGAAATCATGTCTGTATTTGCCTTTGCTGCTCTTATTAAAAATAGACTCTCTTCTTTCAAGTTTTCTAGTATACTGAAAATATTCCTAGAAAGACAGTGGCTTAATAGGTATTGCTCTACAGATGCTTTCAAAGTGAGTTGCTCTATAGATGCTTTCAAAGTGAGTTACTAAGAAGATTTCTTTAAATTTAGTAGGAATTATTTAAAACTATCAATGCAGAAGTCTTGAGAAATTCAGAGAGCAATGCCATTTAGAATGTGAACTGTACAGTTTTTTTTTTTTTTTTTAAACCTAGGCTAACAATTAGATTCCACACAGGGCTTCACGATGGTGTCACTGGAATTTCAGGAATACAGCTTAGGAGAGAGTATATGCTTTATATGTCTGAGGCTTTGGATTTCATCACAGTTATGTCAAATTTGAAAAACTAAATTAGCTACAAGTAATACTTTCCATGACTTAGCGGCTATGTGAACCTGGATACATTGCATAACCTTGCTATATCTTAGTTCCCTTATTTGTTAAATGATTTTCTTCAGCAACTAGATCTAATGTTAAAACACATAGCTCAATCAGAGGCTCTATAATTTGCATTTGTTATCAAAATAAAAAGTAAAAAATATAAATATAAGCTAAATAGCCCTCATCATAAAAGAAAGAAATGATGTTGAAATTTTTAATCTAAGGAATTAATTGAAAATTAATATAACTTATGTATGTCTGAAGAAGATTCCTCTGTAACTTTCTCTTTGACCTATATCAGAGGAAGATGAACCCCACATGCTGGGGAGATAGGTGATCCAGCAAAGATAGTTCCACATCAAGAAGTACTTTGTTGTGGTACAAAATAGTGTTGTATTTTGGATCCCCTTAAAAAGTTGTACTTAAGAGACTTGATTTTATTTTGAGGTAAGCTGCCTGCATAATCCTGGCATTAGAAAACAGAGTGATAAGTATCCTATATTCAGTAGGATTTGTCAGACATTATTAGAGGCCTTATAAAGATGTCAGATCATTTATTCTCAAAATGTCTCCATTTTTTTGAAGACATCATTCACCTCTGGCTTCTAGTTGAAACCCTAATTGAGCAAGTCAACTCAGTTATCTAAAGGATAATTTTACAATAGTTCTTCACCTTAGAGCAGTAATTCTCAGACTTTAGTCTACATCAGAATCATCTGATAGACTTGTTAAAACACAGGGACCCGGCCGGGCACGGGGGCTCATGGCTGTAATCCCAGCACTTGGGGAGGCCGAGGTGGGCAGATTATGAGGTTAGGAGATTGAGACAATCCTGGCTAACACGATGAAACCCCATCTCTACTAAAAAAGTACAAAAAATTAGCCGGGCATGGTGGTGTGTGCCTGTAGTCCCGGCTACTCGGGAGGCTGAGGCAGGAGAATCACTTGAACCTGGGAGGCAGAGGTTGCAGTGAGCTGAGATGGTGCCACTGCACTCCAGCCTGGGTGACAGAGCGAGACTCCGTCTCAAAAACAAACAAACAAACAAACAAACATACACCACAGGGACCCCAATTCCAGAGTTTTTATTCCATTGGTCTGAAAGGGCCCCAGACAATTGCATTTCTAAAAGTCTCCAAGTGATGTTGCTGCTTCTGATCTACTGCTTTAGAGAATATCTAGGAAATTATAATGCTTAGTACAAATAATTTTTACCAGTATTTATTTTTTCCCAACTTAAAATGATTGCTGTCAAAGTTATAAAACTTTGAAGCTTAAGGCATTCATTTATTCATGAATTGAAGTAAAATCAAAATTTAAAAAGAAATCCCAGCTATGCCTATAGTATTCCTTTGGTCCATCCTTCTTTAACAAATTTCTGTCAGGTTTCTATAACAAGAATCACGGCTATTGCTTCTAAGAAATTTGTCTTTATTGTATGAGCAATATAAATCATATAACTGATCAAGTTTCCCTTTCTGTCTTTGCTGCTTGTTAGGAAGCTCAGGGTAGACATATAGTCCACATGTAGCGGGTATGTAGGATCTTACACTATGCATTTTTTTTTTTTCACAGACTTTACTTCTGGAGTTACCTTGTTTTAAGCTGACTTTATTTTCTCTTGATCTTTTCTTCATTGACAATATTATTGAGACTATTATAAGTATTTTTATAAATCATCTACATTCCTTCCTGAAGTATAGTAAAATATAAACCAACAAACAAATTTGTGTTATCTGAAGACATATTTACAAAAAATTTAATATCTTATTTTATCAGGACTTTATGTTTTAGCCTCTGGATTATATAAGGTGAACAGATGAGAGACTACAGCATAAGAAAACCACAAAAGGTCAGGTGTGTCTATTTAGTTCTAGGCAACAATACAAAACAAACAAACGAAAAACACAGATATCATTTCTGATATCCAACTCAAATAGTTAGGAATGTATCTAAAATATTATAGCATTACAGAACAATTTTCTATACAATTCACTGTGCCTGTTTGAAGTTATTAATGTTTTCATTTTAGTGAAAAAATTCTGGAAATTTAGAACCTATTGAGTAAAGCCAAGGCTATTTTAATTTGTCTTAAATTTACTTTCATCTAGCTTTAGTCCTGTGACATTTCCAGTATATCAGAATTCTGTGACAAATAATTTTGTATGCACCATGTTGGTAATAATGTAATCTGGGGAAGACACTGGTAATTTAGAAGTAGATGCTGATGTTAAGAATCTCTGCCTTCTCTATGTTGTCTTATTGAAGAAGCTGGAAACTGGTACATACGTACATACCTGCTACATATGTATACCCAACATAGCCACTCATGCTTTACTTAATTAGTTCTTGAGGTTATGAAGGGATGTAATGTAATAGAAACTGAAGATTATGTAAGGATAAAACAGGCCTAAGTTTTAAAAAATCCAAATTGCTTTTCTCTATTACACAGAGACCACAAATATTACAACTATAATGATTCAATTACTAAGTCATAGAGCATATAACAGCTACATGTTATAAGTAAAGTTTACTATTTTAAGTCTTTTATTAAATCTTCAATAGCTATATTAGAACAAAGTATTTTCATGACTTTGACCATGAATAATATCAAGAAACTAAAAATGTCTTGAATATAAAAAGGTAATGGAGTACAAGAACAATTAAATAGGCCAGGTGCAGTGGCTCATGCTTGTAATCCCAGCACTTTGGGCTGAGGCAGGCACAAGGTCAGAAGTTCAAGACCAGCCTGGCCAAAACAGTGAAACCTCGTCTCTACTAAAAACACAAAAATTAGTTAGGCATTGTGGTGCATGCCTGTAGTCCCAGGTACTTGGGACGCTGAGGCAGGAGAATCGCTTGAACCCAGGAGGTGGAGGTTGCAGTGAGCCGAGATTGCACCACCACACCACTGTACTCCAGTCTGAGCAACAGAGTGAGACTCCATCTCAAAACAAACAAACAAACAAACAAACAAAACAACCAATTAATTAATACCTTATTTCCTCCCTTGGTAGACCTCATACTTCAACTTATTCCCAAAAAGTAGTTAAAAAAAGATTCATACTAAAAGACTTTTTAACCTCTAACAGCACTTCATGAATATGTACAGATGCTGTTTGCTTCATGATGCGGTTATGTCCCAATGAACCCATTGTAAGTTGAAAATGCATTTAATACATCTTCCGAGCATCACAGCTTAGCCTAGCCCACCTCAAACACGTTTAGAACACTTGACATTTGCCTGTAGTTGGGCAACAATCATCTAACTGAAAGCCTATTTTACAATAAAGTATTGAATAGCTCATGTAATTTACTGAATACTGAAAGTGAAAAACAGAATGGTTGTATGAGTACTTGATATGTGGCTTCTACTGAATGTGTATTGCTTTCACACTATCCTAAAGTCAGAAACTTGTAAGTTGATCCATTATAAGCCAGGCACCATTTGTATTTTGTTCCAATAATTCAGTAATAAACTAGATTCAATTAAAATAATATAAAATGAGAAAAAATCTATATGAAAGAAAACCATAAGATCATTTAAGTTCTTAAACATTTTTGAGGGGCTACAGATTTTACAAAATGAAAAATTCTAGAAGATTAGTCCTTCAGATGTTTAATCTTTTGTATTTTATAATTTTTTTTTAAGTAAGGCAAATTCTATTGCTAACAGCTGTATACAAACACATAAATTTTAGCACTTAAAAATATCATAGGGCCATGGCATTATATGTTTGTGTCTGACTAATCTGCGTTTAGTAGTTTGAAAGAATCTGTTTCATATGATTGATTATTTTACAACTTTTAAAAAGAAAAATGTCTTGCCTTCGAATGGTAATCTTGTTCCAGTCTGGGATCTGATCCGGCTACCTGTTTGTATTTGTTAATTTTCATTTGGCGATTTCTCTCCTCTATATCCATAGTACCTATCGAGTAGAAAAAAACCCATAAAATTAATGTTCAGTTCTTATTTCTGAGTCGGACTTACAGGATGTATAAAAGAAGAAATGCTAGGCTGGTATATTACTTTCACTCAACATAGCATGTACGAATTAAATGTCATATAATTTTAAAGATGTATTTAAAGTATACAATTTGGTAAGTAAAAACATGATGTTAAATATGTAAAATAATTTCAATCTGAATAAAATATAAATAAATTTAAAGAGAAGATAACAAATCTTCATTAAATAGAAAATAATTTCTGGTACGTGTATGTCCGGAATATATTTGACTGCACAGAAATTTGACAATAGTAATATCATGTGAACTTTGACTTTTAATTCATCATGATTTATTTATAGGTATTAAAGTTATAAGTTGCTTTCAAATACTATTTTAGAACTGCATTTAGAAACTATTATCATAAAATTAGGCTATGTATTGAAGCAGTTTGCCCCAGCATATGTGTGAATCCAAATATCAGAAACTTTTGAATTTGAATTTTCTAGAACTAGGATCAACAACGAGGTTCTTGTAGTAATACTGCTGATAGCATACCATGTCAGTAAAGGCACAAAGTATGACTGAAATCAGTTTTTCTAAAAAATTAGAATATAAAGAGTTAAGAAAGTGAGATGGCAAGCCTCTTACAGAAAGACATTAATGCCCTCTGTAACAGGTGCTACCTCAAAACATATCAGTTGTAAATATTCAGAAGGTCTTCAAAAATTTGGGTTAGAACAAGAACTAAATTCAGTTAGCAAATTCTAGAAAACATGAAAAAGCATTTTGGATGTATATTTACGGGGCAGGCACAGTGGCTTATGCCTATAATCCCAACACTTTGAGGGGCTGAAGCAGGAGGATTGCTTGAGACCAGGAGTTCAAGACCATCCTGGGCAACATAGCGTGACCCTGTCTCCACAACAACAACAAAAAATTAGCTAGGTGTCCCTATAGTCCCAGTATCCTGGGAGGCTGAGGTTGGAGGATTATTTGAGACCAGGAGTCGGGAGGCTACAGTGAGCTATGATCACACTACTGCCCTCCAGATTGGCCAATACAGTGAGATCCCATCTCAAAAAAAAGTATATTTATGATTTTTTTAAAAAAAGATTTATAGGAATATTCAATTTCTCATAAATATATATAATTTAAAAATCTTGATCATATGCTATAAATCTACATACTGGGAAAAATGAGCTTAGTGAACTCAACTGGATATCCATAATAAAATGTCAGTAAATTCACACAACGTGTTTAGGTAGGAATGTCAACGTACACACACGTACCCCTTGCTTAAGATCATGACTTTAAAACTGCAGTAAAGACAGCTAGACATAAGTGTGCCTATTAAAAAACAGGTATATTAATACTTACCTGATTTTTTAAATGGAGTAAAGGAAAAGGGGATTAAAAAGGTACCAGTATAACTAGAAGTTATGGTATCCCCTCTTGAGCCAATATTTTTAAATTTTTAATGTTTTAATTTTTTAGTATTACTCTCTGCCCTGCAAAAATCTCATTGCATATTAGATAGTTCTTGTTAGTAACAAATTTTAAAGGAAAATTGGTTAATTAAAATAATTTGAAAAGGGAAGAAAATGTTTCAAAAAGAAAATCTTAAATAAATATACAAAAAAACTTATATATTTCCTCTAAATACCAGCAAATTTAAATCAACTATTCGATAAAGTAAGACAATTTCTTCCTTGTAATAGACACATGTTAATAATGATTTGAGTAACTGACTCTGAGTCAAATTTGAAAGTGAGGAATAATAATGCTAGGTTAATATAATTTGAATGACATATAAAACCAGGTGAGTGCTTCCATGATGTAAATGTGAAATATAGTCAAATACAAGTATCTATTAGTCTATTAAAATACGACTTTGGAATTCTTTATACTTCAAAAGATACTTTCAGGTAAACATGTTTTCTCCAAAGGCAAGTCAATAAAAAAAAAATGAGCCCAACATTACAAAGTTATGGGTCCTAAAAGAATATTAGCTAAAAGGTGTGTTTGGAAAGTTTCTCAAAAAGTTTCATGTTGATATAATATAAATAGCACCAATTGACAAGTTAAAACACACACACATATAGATATAAATATGTAGGGATAAATACATACATAGAAACAGGTATATACATTTTCCAATATTTAGACTATTTTCTGGATGGCAACATCCTAGGAAAGCTACATTAAAATTCCTTCTGATTACTAGGTAGTAATGTGAATAACACTGGCAGTAGCTGGTAAACTTTTTCTGTAAAGGGCCTAATGACAAATATTGCAGACTTTGTGAACCATATGAAAACTGTTACTCTGCCACAACTCTGCCACCTTAGCATGAAAGCAACTGCAGACAATGCATACATAATAAGTGTGGCTTTATTCCAATAAAACTTTGTTTACAAAACAGGTAGTGAGTCAGATTTGGTCTCTGGCATATTGGTTTAACAGTGCTTGCAAAAGTGTCTTTCTCTTTAGAAATGGTTTAAAAATTAGGTAGATTTATACAATATAACTTCTATTTAACAGACCACTGGCAGATCTAGGGAGAATATTAATCTGTATTTGCTGGATAAGCAAAACAAGATGCAAACAGAGCTTTCTAACCATTTAAATATGTCATCAGCTAAATTATATTCTCAAACAAATCTCTCATCTCCAGACCCAATCATCATCTATAGACAGTTCCCAAATGGGAAAATTCTTCAATGGAGTCTTAACCAGTGAAATCTCAAAGGACTACTTTAGTCAGTAAACTTGAGTAAATATCCTTTTACCTTATAACTTCAAATCCTCCTAGGAGAGTAAAACCCTTGGGGCAAACAGTAACCAAACAGGTCTCCCTACCCAAAAATTATTTGGTTCATATGAAGTCTTCTGTTCCTTTTCTATATTTGTAGAAGCTATTCCCAAAAAGAAAACACTCCATGTAGAATAAAAACCTTAGAAAGAAAAGTCTCCTATTGATAAAGTGATCCAGCATAGAGGATTCTTCACCAGCAAGGTGATTTTTCTTTGCTGGTCCTTTGCTCTATCTAAGAAAAATAATCCAGTAATAATATTTTGATTTCAACCAAACTAAGTCTTTCTCCCTTGGAATGAAAAGCAATTTAGAGAAATCAATAAAATAGAAGGACTGTTCACTAGTTGAGGAAAGGACCACATAATTCCTAAACTTTGTTTCAGCTCTGATATACTATATACACTCTATAAAAGGAAAATAAATGAAAGTGATGAAGTGAATGAATTTTGTTCAATTTCCTCTCTCTTTCTCTCAGATTCACAGTAAAAATCTGTATATACAAGGCCCTCAAATACCTATAATAAAGAATAATCACTCGACCACAGAACACTTACCTTTTTTCTCCATCTGTTAATATTTTGTTGAAATAATTTCAAACTTTCCAAAATAAAAATTTTGAAAAATGCTGGTTTATAGGTTTGGAGAGTAAGTTTCTCTTGGAATCTCTAAGATTCATTTTCTTATATGTGATGAACTGTGCTTATTTCAGAAGACTTCTTAGTGGTTTGATATGGTTTTGTAATTCAAGTATGCTTAAAAAATTAGGGTAATTATATCTTAGAAATCAAATCAAATCCCAAGATATTTTCAAATTGTAAAAAAATTTGATAAAGATGGTAATGGGACAACCCAATTTCTTTGAGAAATACATTTACAATGACAGTTTCTACATGTTTGCAAATATATATTAATGTAATAATCTGTTAATGTATAATGTATTAAACTAATATTCAAGTTATCTCAAATTCTTTTTGATATAAGTAAATTATTAACTAAATAGAGAAAATATAATTTCTTGTTGCATAAATATCTTGTTTCATAAATACCATAGTTGATTTAAATTATGCTGGAAATGGCCCTCTGTTTTTTGATATATATATATATAAATACTCCTAAATTCCATACATGTTAGCATTCCTACTCAATAAATGACATTTTAAACAAAACTTTTCTTCCTTTCTCTTAATTTATAGTAATCTCCTTTCTTAAATTATAAAAGACTTTTATTCTACTTTATAAATTTTAAGGCAGAGCACAAAAAAAAGACAGTATATGTGGATGTTCTGGAATTAATAAATATCTCAAAATATTCATTTTTTAAATTGGAAACTTCTGGCCCATTTTCAGCCACTGACTTAAAAAATCCAATATTTTGTTGTTCTTGATTTAACTTATTTTCTTAAATCATATCACATATTCTGTAGCTATTTATTTTGATATAAGGCTTTTAAGAGATTTACTTGTTCTTAAATAAAAAATTAATTTTATAGTTATTTTGAACTTTAAAAAGCTATTTAATGTGCCCGGAAAGTTAAAGTTATACTGATAAAGCTGCTATGGCATCCAATATAAAAAAAAGTTAATTTATACGTGGATTTTTTTAATCAAAGATATAGTTGAATATGGCCACATTAGCTGGCAGCCAGCTAGTGGCTGTTTAGGTTTTACTACATGCACACACTACAAAGATCATCAGTATACTTTCAGTGATTTCTGTAGTACGCAAACAGTAATCGTTTTAAGTTTGCTTTTCCAAACACACACACACTCCCCCACACACAGAAAGACAGAGAGAGAGAGAGTGAAAGAGCATGAGCATGCCCCTGGAGTCCCAACGCAATTTCATAGCCCAAACTTCTTTGAAGTAAGGGCACAGGTTTAGCAGTGATGTAATCCACAAGGAAGCTGAACAGCGACCAGAATATGGCAGGATTGTTGACTCAGTCATCCATCTTGAAATCTTAAACAAAATGCTCAAATCCAAGGATCTTAAGAGGGAAAACTCTTAAGCTCAATATGAAAACTCAAGAAAAAACCCCAAACTTCAGGAAAAAATTAGAAATTTGCAATTATAGACATCTTGGAAGTCAGAAATGGCATTGACTAGTACTTCAAATTCTTGTGGATAATTTAGTGATTTAAAAACATTCCCTCTATTCCTTACCCCATGTCTTCTATTTTTATATAAATATTCAACCTTAAGTTAAAAAAGTATTTCCTTTAATTGAGATAAAGAATTGCACTAACTGGCTATTTGATGAAGGCTTCTGATAAACAGTCATATGTGTGTGGAGTTGTTTTTGATTATTGTATGTCTTTACAAAACTAACATCTGCCTTGAAATAACTGGAGTTTAGAAAACAAATTTTATTGTTTATATTTTTTAACATAACAACATATCAAGAACTTGTGGGATGATCATTAAACATTTGCACTTTACACTGAAATTTATTCTAAATAGTATTCTCTTAAAAAGTACACATTAGGTTTGTTTTTCAGTTAAATTTAAGAATTAAAGGTATTGGTGTAAATATGAAGTTGTAATCAGTAGTGAAGGATTCCCAAACGCAAAATGTTTTCTGTTGAAACTATCCAAATAATTGATAACAAAATACACAAAGTGTAGCTTTAATAAATCTAATTGATTTTTAAAAAGTACAGAGTGATATAATAAATATAATCTGAACATAAATCAAAATATTATCTGAGGTTTTGCTTCTAATTGAAGCTAAAGAAGTATATTACTTATATAGAAAAGACACATTTTTTTAAAAAATTAAAGTTAATTAACTTAAACTATTGAGAAGAAAAAATAATTTTGATAACTATCTTATTAAATTGCATTTTATGAACTTTTAAGAAAATACAAACAATGTGGAATAGACACAAAAGAAGATACAATAAATAATGAGAATGACAGAAATAACATATTTAAAATGAACAAAACTAAAAAAGCCAAATTGTGGACCCTCAATGCTAAATTCACCATTTCAATATGTACCAAATGAAGTGCAGTGAATAAAAAGGTATCATCAGTGTATACAGCTATTGGCTCACTTCAAGGTGGCAATTACAGATGGGAAAGCATGGCTACACATATTTATTTTCTAGATTCAATGAGATATAATATAAAAAGAACAATTTCAACAGAGAAGTATAGAAATTGCTAATATGTCTCATGAGATAAGAATGTGTAATATTTTATGTCATAACTGTATTTTAAAGGGCAGTGCCACTCAAGAAGAAAATAAAATACTTGATTTTAATGAATTATTTATTTATTTATTTTTGAGACGGAGTTTCGCTCTGTTGCCAGGTTGGAGTGCAGTGGTGCGATCTCAGCTCACTGCATCCTCTGCCTCCTGGGGTCAAGCAGTTCTCCTGCCTCAGCCTCCCGAGTAGCTGGGATTACAGACATGTGCCACCATGTCCAGCTAATTTTTGTATTTTTTGTAGAGACGGGGTTTCACCATGTTGGCCAGGATGGTCTCGATCTCTTGACCTCGTGATCTGCCCACCTCAGCCTCCCAAAGTGCTGAGATTACAGGCATGAGCCACCACGCCTGGCCAATTTTAATGAATATTTTAATTGTTCTTTCACTACCTAAAAACTGCGAAAAAATTACTTTAAAATATAACTTATTGGCACTGTATATGAAAAAACTTAAAAATGATCATATTTTTTATCACTTTTGATCAAATTTTTGACCATATTTTGATCATTTGAATTTTGACCCTGAAATTTCACTTCCCAGGAGCTTTCCTCAAGACATGTCAGCGTGCAAAGATGTATACACAAGCATACTAATCATACCATTGTTTGATAATTGTAAAGACATTGGGAAAAAAATTCCTAAAGGTGCAAAATAGGTAATTATCTAATTGCATAATGGTATATCTACAGAATACAACGCATCCATAAAAAATGATGAGGATGTTGTACATGTGTGTTCATATAATATAAACATATTGCAATTAGTAATTATGAAACAGATTAAACAGTAAAAATAATAGCATAGTTTAAAACAATTTTAAAGATAAATATATATTTATAAAAATATATATACACACAACCTATAAATAAGACAGAGAACAAAAAAGATTTGAAGACTTATACACCAGAATGTTAGTAGTTATTACTGGGTATTGAAAGTATGTATAAATGCTATTTGATTTCTTATTTAGGTTAATACATCATTTATAAATTTTATACAACTGTATGTTACTTTTATAGGAAGAAAAGTGTAATTAAAAAATACAAGATACAATGTTTATGTGAAAAGCAAATTATCCAGTTTGAAAGTCATATGTTTTTGTTGTAGTTTGATTAAAATGTTTTGGAAATAAATGTGAAATGCTTTGTAAAATGCAGATGTGAAATTATTCATTACTTAATTTATCATAAGGACATATATTTGTTAAATAAGGAATTTGGATGTATTAATTGATAGTGATATATAAAAAGAAATCATTCTAAATTGAATAAACTATAGATTTTTCCAATTTTTATGAATATTAATGCAAAAAATGATGTCATGCTTTAACATTTTCCCTATTAGTGTTTTCAGATGTGAGACTTAAGGATTTATTCAAGACATTTTTCAAAAGGTACTTCAAAATCATTTCTTCAGAATCACTTACCTAGAATGAAATATTTTGTAATTTTATAATGAAACTTCACATATTATATACTAGAACTTCATAAAAAATTATGCCTTTTCTTTTTTGAGATAGGATCTCACTCTGCTGCCCAGGATGGAGTGCAGTGGTGCAATCATTACTCACTGCTGCCTCCACCTCCCATGCTCAAGTGATCCTTCCACCTTGGCCTCCTGAGTAGCGGGGTCTACAGGTGTGTGCTACCACATCTGGCTATTTTTTTGTGTTTTTTTAGAGGTAGGTTTTTGCCATGTTGCCCAGGCTGGTCTCAAACACAAATGTTGAGCTCAAGAGTTCCACCCACCCTGGACTCCCAAAGTGCTGGGATTACTTGTGTGAACCATCGTACCTGGACAAGAGTGCTTTTCGTTAAATTATGTATTAAAAGTAGATGGTAATGCAAAGAATAACAAAAACCAGAACAAATTGAGAAGAAGCATGGAAATGAATACTTCATGAAAAGCATGACTCATGTACCAAATTATGTTAGTATATTGTACTAATGCAAACTGAAATATTTTATTTTAAAGAGTAAACAAATTAATTGTTCAACTAAGATACACTAGTTTTGAGGCATATTTACTTCCAAATCAATCAATGTTGAGCATTTTTCTATTGTTTTTACTAGGACCTGACACATTTGGAATAGAGGAATATTAATTTGATTTTGCTTATAACAATGTTTAAAAATAACATTTCCTTTGCTCCTAGGAATGTTGTAAGAAACCTGAACTCCACATGTGCTTTAATGAAAAAAGGGAATGAAATGAAAAAGGAAAGAACTTACAAAATTGTATTACCTCCAGGTTCACAGTTATGAATGCTAGTCTTTTAAATTGGGCTCTAAACCTTAACAACCTATTTTAGATGTTTAGGTTACTTGTTACTGTGTGTAGTTGTCTTGTGCTTCTCTACTAACTCTCCACCATATTCATTAAAAAACACTTCAAGGGAGGTGTATAGACAAATACCACAGACTCCTTTCCCTATAGTAAAAAGAAACTGATATCTAAACTATTTTGGGTATAAGTTGATTAGGAGGGATCTAGTAATCTAAGAAAATAGCATATGTTTGTTTTTGATCTCTAAATTCAGTGAACAGACTAACTGAAATTTTATTATCCAGAGGACTTAGATTTTAGTATTATTTTAGGTTTTGATATTAAAAATCAGGATGTAGTTGTGCGAGATGGCTCACACTTGTAATCCCAGCACTTTGAGAGACTGAGGCAGGAGGACTGGTTGAGCCCAGGAGTTTGCAAACAGCCTGGGCAATAAAGTGAGAACTCGTCTCAACAAAAAATCAAAAATTTAGCCGGGGTGGTGGCATGTGTCTGTGGTCCCATATACATGAGAAGCTGAGGAAGGAGGATTGCTTGAGCCTAAGAGGTCAAGGCTGCAGTGAGCCATGTTTGTGCCACTGCACTCTAGCCTGAGAGTGAGACCTTGTCTCAAAAAGAAAAAAAAAAGAAAAAGAAAAAGAAAAAAGAAATAAGGACGTACTTGGTCCATGGGGGAAGATTAGGGTTTTATGCCTGAAGAGTGCAGTGGAAGTAACCACCACAGAGTTGATGGGACCTTGAAACTGCTCAGATTTAGGGAAAGGGCATATTTATGATACATAGGATTAAATAAAAACTTTTTTTTTTTTTTTTGAGACAGAGTGTTGCTCTGTCGGCCAGGATTGAATGCAGTAGCTCAATCACAGTTCATTATAAAGTTTTGACCTCCCAGGCTTAACTGATCCTCCTGCCTCAGCCTTCCAAGTAGCTGAGACCACAGGTGTGCATACCACGCTCAGTTGTTTTTATTTTTTATTTTTAGTAGAGATGAGGTATTGCTATGTTTCCCTGGCTGGTCTCAAAAACGTGGGCTCAAGCAGTTCTCCCACCTTGGTTTCCCAAAGTGTTGGGATTACAGGCATGAGCCACTGTGCCCAGCTGAAGAAAACCTTTAAAAACAGCATTGGTTGAAAAGATAAAAAAGAGACAAGACTTGGGTTTTAGTCCTGGCTTCACGAGTCCTGTACCTACAAACATGTCACTTTCTGAGCATAAAAGTCTTCATCTGTAAAACGAATAGTTTTGGACTAGATACTCATTACAATCCCATCTGCTACATAACTCTTTGTTTTTTTTTGTTTTTGTTTTTTTTTTTTGAGACAGTGTCTCGCTCTGTCATCCAGGCTGGAGTGCAATGGCACGATCTCAGCTCACTGCAACCTCTGCCTCCTGGGTTGAAGCGATTCTCCTGCCTCAGCCTCCCGAGTAGCTGGAACTACAGACGCATGCCACCACGCCCAGCTAATTTTTTGTATTTTTAGTAGAGACGGGGTTTTACCGTGTTAGCCAGGATGGTCTCAATCTCCTGACCTCATGATCTGCCCACCTTGGCCTCCCAAAGTGCTGGGACAACAGGCATGACCCACCACGCCTGGTCAGTTGGTTGACTTTGAAGTCAAATGATGTTTAAGTGTTTTTTGTTTTATATTATCATATTTATTTCATTAATATAGATAGTGTAAAGTGCTCTAGAAATTTTTAATATTTGTCCTGGTACTGCGTTCATTACATTTCCCTTTACAAAATATTCATATGTGTGCAGAGGCAGGGAAGAAAATGGAATAAAGGAAGAAGTGAGGGAAAGACAGAGATAAAGAGAGGAAGAGAGGAAGAAAGAGAGGATTAGCCAGAGTCCAGGAGAGACAGACAGGACGTATGAAACACTGATTATATTGAAAAATTCATTAAACCAGGAACTTTATCCAGGAAAAAGAGTCACAAGAGTGCTCTTATCTAGAAGGATCTTTTAGGCTAAAGTGCAAATGCTTCACTATATACATTTCTTTTTTCATAATATACAGTGACAGGTATAGAAGAAAATGTTACTAACCTTCTAGTAACTTAGTTAACTTGTTAGTCACAATTCCTGTATCTTTGAAAAAGCAAGATATATTTTGAGGGTAAACTAAATTTTAAAATGAAAAGTCCCTCAGAGAAGAAATACAATGGTTATTGAAATTGCTTCTAAGAAAAGGTACAATAATTGTCTATAAAAGATACAAATAACAGTCAAATTCACTGTTAATAAACTATTCCCCATTTGTGTTATGGACTTTAGAACACTCTACCTTTTACATGATTGCTAAATACCCACATTAAAGGAGATATGATTAACAGAGTAGCATGTATTATCACCCTGTATGTACATCTCATCCTCATCTTTTAATGTTCTGATATGACATAATTATCAAATACCACTGTATTCCACATCTGGGATCTAAATGTATGAACTAAATAAAATTTGTGAACTAAATTTAAATTATATTAACTATGGCATTAAAATTATGATATAAAATATTTTTGAGAGTATTAAAGATATCTTTTACCTTCCATGTTAGGCAGACAAACAGGCACATAAAGAATGAGAAAAAATTCATAATAGAATCCTATGATACTATGTATACTCTTAAAAGGATCTAAACACAACACGTGTGATCATGTCCCCCAAACCTTAATGAAAGTTTGATATAATGAACTTCGCTCTTCTCCTCCTTCAAAAAGAGTAGAATCATAAATGGAGAGAGAAGACTGAAATAGGGCAAAATTACTAAATGAAAAATATTAGTTGCTAGATATATCACTTCATATTTTCACTGATGTTATAAAATATTTAATTTTCTTTATGCTAATACCATGTTGCAAACAACACACATGTCAAATAAGATGATTAAACTGTGCCTGGAAAATTAAATTGTGCAAACCTACAGAGAAAAATAAAATATTTGATACTTAAAGAAACATCACTAAAATAAATTATGATTATAAATTGCAAACGTGATATGACTCTAATATAAGAACAGATAAGAAGGATTTGTGAAAGTAATTTCCTCCTTATATTCATGGTGATCATCCTGGAAAATGATTATACACTTGAGTTATAGAATAAAATCAGTGAAGCTTATGTAGCAATATTGTGATTAAAAGGAAAGAAGCACATTTTAACTTTTGCTACATTTTATCCATTTGGCTAATTTTTTTTTACAAAGTGATATAACATTTTTAGACAAATTAGGATCACCCTTAAACTGAAATAATTATTTTTAATGACAAAAAGAAATATTTAGATATATGGATTTTAGATAGTACTCATGCTTGGACACCAAACTGTATTGCTTTTTCCTGAGATGCTGCTGCTTATTGTTATTGGTTAAGTGTACAAGAATGACTACACAGAGCAGCTAATGTCATGTAGTGTTAACATTACCTTAGAATTCAAAGGAATGCATCTTAAATGTTTCATGAATAGGGAAATCTCATAAAACGTTTCCATTCAATACTGAGAATAAAGAGGAATTAACAATTAGATGGGGTCACTCTCAGATTAAGAAGGATGAGAATTAGATGGACAGACATCAGGACAGACTAGGAGAAACTGGACTGAGTTTTTAATTTAATTTTTTTCTTTTTTCTCAATGTAATGTTGGCTTCAATGACTTTTAACCCTTCAAATGCCCTTGTGTGAAAACTAGTTACATCGAGGATCTTAAATATCATTGCAAACTAGAGTGAGCTGGTCTCCATGGATGTTAAATATCCCTTTCTGAATTCCTCTCTTCTTGCTTTCCCCTTCCCAGACCTCTAGTATTGTTCTCTCTTAATATTCTCTGCACAGTGTCCCCATTCTTTGTTTGGTCTTCTTGGCTTTAAAGACATGGGTTCTGGCACAAAGTTATTGCTTTGGTTAAAATTCCAGCTTCAAACGGCTTGAGTAATTTATTTAACTAACCTGTACTTCAATTTTTCAATCTGTAAGCTAGAAATAAAAATAGTACCTGCATACAGTGGTACACTCAATTACATATTAAAACAATTTATACTAAGTGATTTAATTATCCAAAATGTTGACTGCATTTTAAAAGAAGAGTTAAGAAATTTGAGAAAATGCGCAATAAAAATTGGTTTTGATCACTGAGTCCTCCTTCCTCAACTACTCTAAAACATTCCCAATCTCCCTGTCAGAACTAGTTCTTATACTGAATTTCCCAAGAGAAGATCTATAATATGTGTAATTAACAATCTAGCCATCAATCATTCATTATCATTCCAAGTTTTTAAAGTGGGACCTATTGCAGCTAGAATAAAAACAATGAGTTTTTACATAACTTGAGCATCTGGGTTCATTCAACTGAGCCTTATATATTTGAGCTATAAAGTAAGAATATCCAAATATAGGGAGCTTCTTACTGTATCTCCAATATTGAGTTCAATGCAACATGTTGTGTGGTTTACTGGTGGTTCATTAGTAAGAATTCCCTCTACTTAATTTGTGGTGACTTTAAAGAAAAACCTAATCACTGATTACTGTAGCTGGGTGGATATTGTAAAACTTACCTCTCAAAGGTTACCTAAAATTATTACACTGTCCTTGACGTTTTCTTCAACTGTTTGGCCCTGTACTTTTCTCCCAGTTCACTCTTTATCAAGCTACTTTGCTGGCTCATCGTTCTCAGCTGATTTTTCTAATTTATGCATTTCCCAAAGTGTTATTATAGCTTTCCTTTTTTATTCTATCCCTGAGTAGTTTTTTATTTAATTCTATATCTTTAATGTCCCATCAATACTGAAGGCGCTATCCTTCAGCTTCTACCTTTCCTGTAAGCTCTAAGACTCACATTTCCAGTTGTCTCCTAGTCATCCCCAAACACCTAAAACTTTCCATCAGCACCTAAAACTCAACTTGCCCCAAACAAGTTAAAATTATATCTCATATCTCTTCTTCTCCTATAATCATTATCAATGAATATCTACAATATCCAGAATCTACTTCTTTGTTAACTGTCTTGCCTGCTCTCAGACACTATGTCAGCCCTAAATATATCTCGATCTTTTTTGGTTTCTTGCCCACTGCTTGAGATTCAAAGCTCTAGTCCCTTCTTTGATATCTAGCTAAACCCCTTAGTCATCTTGTCTCTTTCACTTTGAGTTTTGAAGCTGCAGGCTAACCCCACCCATTACCATGGCTCTGTGGACCCCTATCTTGGGAAGGGATCTTAGTTGCTTGGGATGTGTTAGATTAGGTAAATTATCTTTTTCTATTAGTATATTAGAACTATTTTAGTATTATATAAAATCCATTTTAATTTTCTGTATTTTCAATAATTTTAAAAGTCAGATTTATCGAGGTATAATTTACATAAAGTTCACACAACTTAGTGCAAAGTTCTGTGACATTTGACAAATGGATTTAGTCATGTAAACTCACCACAATCAATATACAGAGTACTTCTATCACCCTAAAAATTCCCTGATGCTGCTTTGATGTCAGTCCTCTTCCTGCTTGCCCAGTAACCACTGACCACATTTATGTCTAGCTTTTTCTTTTTCTTCAGTAATGTTTTTAGTCTAGAATTCTACTTGCTGAAGGCAAAGAAAATGAAATGTAAGAAAGCTGTAGAGAATACACAGTTAAAATCTACTATTTTAGAACTTAGTACTACTGTTCTCTGAAAAATCAACCCAAATGTCCATCTGTGACAGACTGAAAAATCAAATTCTTAAAAGTAATAATACTCTGTATATCCCAGGAATTGTGCTAAGAGTTTTGCATGTATTACAAGTCTGTCACTTAATCAGCACAACTATATGAGATAGGACTTATTTTTTTTTCTCAATCTTACTTAGTAGACAATTTACACAAGATCATATAACTAGTAGGTGACAGAGATTGACGTGCCCTTCTCCAAAACTTATGATCGAAAATATTGTCATGAAATGACTCCTCTCTCTCTCTCTCTCACACACACACACACATACACACACACGCAGAGTCAGATTTTATTTCATTCTTTCCTCTTTTTCCAGCATCTTTCCTTCCTTTTGACATCTTTACCCTTTTCTTTTTGAGCAGTTTCTCCTCTGTCCATTTTTTTTGGTAATATTTCATCTGATTTCCCTATGAACCCAACTTTGGGCTGTAATATAGTCATTCTTTAACATTTTTACAGATTTCCTTAAATTCTCACCCCTTTACTCTAAACAAGCCTATCAACCTCCTTCATACTAGCACAATCTATAATCTATAACTATGTTCTTCCCATAAGTTATGCAACATAATGGATTAACCAAATATATATATATATGTGTGTGTGTGTGTGTATACACACACACTCTTTTTGAGACAGGGTCTTGATGCATTATCCAGGCTGGAGTGCACTGCTGCAATTATGGCTCACTGTAGCCTTCAACTCCTAGGCTCAAGACAACCTCCCACCTCAGCCTCCCAAACAGCAGGGACTACAGGCGTGTGCCACCACACTCAGCTGATTTTTAAATTTTTTGTAGAGATGGGGTCTTGCTGTGTTGTCCAGGCTAGTCTCAAACTCCTGGCCTCAAGTGATCCTCCCTGCCTTGGACTCCTAAAGTGCTGAGATTACAGGCATGCACCACCGTGCATGGCCAATTTATCTTCGTATATGTTATGTTTTCATCACAGATATAGAAGTATAGAGCTTTAAATGGGCAAAGAGGAAGAAAGGGATCTGAAAAAAATCATAACTGAAATTCACTATGTTCTAATGAATATTAAGTATTGTGTACATGTTAGTATTTACTAAATCCTTGATCACAAACTTGGCTTATTACAAATGTACTCTTTCATTTCAACTCAGAAAATTTAACAAACATATTTTAATCATAACTGCCATCCAGTGCTACACTTCATTCATTCTAAAACTTAAAGTTTAAAAACTCCCTTATCCTTCACTGACGCTTAAATGCCTGCTCACAAAAATATTTTATAGCATAAATTTTTCTCCTCTTCTAAACTTTAATTCCCTTACTTTATCTTCTGTTTAAGGGTCTTTAGTATGATGTATTTCCTGGCTACTTTACATATCGGGTTTCTTCTTACTCTTCTGGTTTAGTTCAAACATCACTTCCTTAGATAAGACTTCCTGGATTATTCCATCAAAAATAGCTGCTTCCCTACCCTAATCCCACTAGATTGCAAAAGAATTTTAAATAAGAGCACTTAAAACTATCTAAGTTTAACTTTTTAGGGACTACTTTCTTTCAAAAAGGTAATTTCCATGTGGGGAGATCTTGTATGTCTATGTCACTGTTATGTCTCCAGCACCTAGAATAAGGCCTGATGCATACATATTTAATAGATGTTTGCTGAACAAATAAATGTTTGGAATATAAGGTATCTTTATAGTAGGAGAATAAGAATTTCAGAAATAACCTTTCCTTTATGGAGAGCAATTATATTGTATTATACTTTAATATACCATATAATAACTAGGAATGACTTGAGTCTAACGTAGCCAAATTTGTAGGTTATTTGGCTATTTTATAAGGAGATTTTAATAGTCTTGGAATTGTATTCCTATCCTAGTAAAGACTCATATTTTCACTACTAACACCTGAAATCTAGAACTGACTATAATTCTGAACACAAAGTATACATTTGGGCATTAGAAAATTATTTAAAGAAGGAATTTGAATAGTTTAAAATGATTTGTATTAACAATATGCTTCTGGCTACCTGCTAGACATTTAATGAAAAATTTCTCTAATTTTAAACACAAGTCTTCAATCCTAAATGAGAAAAGTGGTAGACTATGTCTTTTTGTGTGTTTTCCTTTTTTGAAATTTATTTGCTTGCTATTGAAGTGGAAAATTTTTCATTTTGGCTGGTCATTTATTTTTATTTTTTCCTGTTGGTTGAAAGTATACACACACGTACACATACAAATTATCAACCCTCAACCTTATTTTTTAACAATGATGAAACTGAGATTGGAGAAATTAGGAAACTTATCCAAGATCACATTGGCCTTCAAATTTCATGTTTTATTGCCTATACCAACATGCCTCTGAACAGGACAACAGAAAATAAAACATTGCTTGTTTTATTGTTCTTTAATAAAAGCATGGTTTCGGTTTTTTGTTTGTTTTTTTGAGATGGAGTCTCCACTCTGTCGCCCAGGGTGGAGCGCAGCGGCGGGATCTCGCCTGGGGGCTCGCTGCAAGCTCCGCCTCCCGGGTTCACACCATTCTCCTGCCTCAGGCTCCCGAGTAGCTGGGACTACAGGCGCCCGCTACCATGCCCAGCTAATTTTTGGTATTTTCAGTAGAGATGGAGTTTCATCGTGTTAGCAAGGATGGTCTCGATCTCCTGACCTCGTGATCTGCCTGCCTAGGCCTCCCAAAGTGCTGGGATTACAGGCCTGAGCCACCGCGCCCGGCTAATTTTTTGTATTTTTAGTAGAGACGGGGTTTCACCGTGTTAGCCAGTATGGTCTGGATCTCCCAACCTCGTGATCCGCCCACCTTGGCCTCCCAAAGTGCTGGGATTACAGGCATGAGCCACCGCCCGACCTTTTCATTTTTTTTGAAGAAAAATCTAGAAGTAATTTGTCTTGTTTCTGGTGCTATGGATGAACAAATGAAGTGTTCAAGGTATAGTCCAATGCCCAGTTCTACTATTAAAAGAAGTTTTCTCTTTTTAAAAATAATCCTGAAAGTGGGTATTATACAAACTCCTTACTAATTCATCATTACAGGTTACTGAGGTATTAAATCTGGATTCAAAATCCTACTGATTTTGCTTATAACAAACATAAATTATAAAGAGTTAATAACGTATTTATCTAAAAAATAACCTCTTGACATAATGTGAGTTGTGTAATAATTAATAAGAGCTACCATTGTTTGATTTTTTACCGTGGATGAAACTTTGTAACGAGTTCTTTACAGATATTACTTCCAGTTTCTTTCAAATTACAAAAAAGAAATGTGTTTCTAATGTATATGGCAAAAAAATTCTTCATTTAAATGGTTGTGTATGCATAGAACTTATTTAGCCATTGCCCCATTATTTAATATTCATGGTAAGATCATTTTTATTGTTACAAATAATGCTTAGTGAATATATCATACATATGTTTTTATTTGAATTTCTATTTCTACAGAGTCCAAAGTTTATGAACATTTTTAAGGTTCTTCATTTATATTGCAGAAGTGCTTTACAGAAAGGTTATGCTAAATTTCACTGCTACTCTGTTATCACACTCTTACCATGGTTTTTTTCAAATTTTTTCTCTCCACATACAGGCATCACCATAGCGTTTTAAATAGGTGGACATGATATCTCATTTAAAATAGTATTTATTGGGTCATGATTGAAATGAAATTTTTTCATATGTTTACTTACCACTGCATATCTTGTTTAGAGAAATGTCTGTATATATCCTTTGCCCATTTTTTCTATTAGAGTTTTATTGAATATATACTTTGTAAAAGTTATTCAGATGTTAAGGCTTTTAACATTTTATCTGAGTTGCAGCAAATATCTTCCCAACTTGTGTGCCTTTTATTTATGATTATTTTGATATTCCGAAATTTATACCTGCCACGTTGCACTCAGGATTCTTCCTCTTTTTAAATTTATTTCATTGCTTTTATTTTTAGGATGGTTTTCTTTTTTCACAGAAATAAATATTTTATGCTTTCATTAAAACATAATTAACCCCTTAATCTAGCTGGAGTTTACTAAGATTAATAAGAAGTGTTAAGCAGCCAGCCCAAAGTCATATCCCTAGTGACTGGCAGAACCTGAATAATAATTCATACCTGTCTGATTTCAATGCTCTTGCTTCTTCCACCCAACTATGTTTTTCAGAAATAATAAAGCTTAAGAGTACAGGTGCAATAAGCTTGATGCATAGATTTGCTTGTCAGTTATCTCCTAAACTAGCAATCACAAACTAGTATATCTTAATGCATATAACAAAGAATTAATTCTAGATAATGTAAACAATGCATACACATCAAAATGCAGATGATTTGAAATAAAAATTCAGTTTTCATGTATTTTTGTAAAAAGTAAAATTCTTCTTTTATAGGGCTTGCTCTGTAGTGGACACAGTTTTCATGTGTTTGCACATTATATTTTGGCTAACTTAATTTTTGCAATATCCATTTGAGGTAGTACTATAATTATTCCCATTTTACAGATGAGGAATCTGAGGCACAGGGTAACTTTCACAAGATCATGGAGCAAGTAAGTGGTGGAGCTGATGAGGCAGTTTAGTTCCAGAATCTGCTCTTATACTGCTTTTCAGACCAACATTTCTTACAGGAACAAGTATTTTCCCTAACAGCTGAAATTTTTAGGACACAGAGTTAAGGTGGGTGATAGGCGTAGGTAAAATAGAATGTTATAGTATTCAGAATGTATGAGTAATACATTAATAATTTAGCAGTAACACTTAAATTCAGGATTTAATTTCTAGTGTAGATGAAATTTTATATCTAAAAAAAAACTACAAAATGGTGCATTCCAAACCTCGTTTTAAATGACTTACTTAATCACTAAACAGCTAATTGTTCCATAGTTATTTGTTCCATGTTGGGGTATCCTTACTCTTTTGAGTTCCAAGAGCTTTAATTCTTTTCTTTTATTTGAATATTTATAAGCTTTAGTAAATTGAGCTTAAGTATTATACTTTATCAATAGACGCTGTCATATGTGATATTTTATATGTACATATATATTTCATTTGAGGCTTTTTTTAGATGTATCATAATACTTAATAAAATATTTAAGCTTAAGCTTATATAAAATATTCCTATATACTAACATTTAAACTATCTATCCCAGTATTGAACATAGCATTGACACTTTGTGCCTCCTTATAGACTGAGTGATTTGCATTTTCAAGATTTTAGGGTACTAGGGTTATATAAGGTTTTCATGACTGAGTCATCTTGAGTATCTCCGTCTTTGACTTTCGTAAATAATACTGAGTTAATCAAATAAAAGATGTAATAAACGCACACAGAGTATCTATAAAATGGATAGAATGTGAAATACAATTGATAATAATTAAGATTTTGGAAAATTTCAAGAACAGCTTATATGTGCATTTATATGTGTCTGTACATGCACATATATTAAATTACTACAATAATGAATGTTACTTCTTTTTACTTTTAAGGACATAAGTGCAACAATATGCCATATAAAAGCACAGAGCATTCAAAATATGTCATATATGCCACTCAAATCTGACAAGAATTGATATACAAGTTTGAAATGATACATGCTATAGTCTCTTCAAAATTCATGTTGAAACCCTAACCACTAAAGTGAGCATATTAGGAGATGGAGCCTTTGGCAGGTAATTAGGTCATGTGGGTGTTGTGGGATTTGTGCCATAATGAAAGAGGCCAAGAGAAATCCATTGCCCCTTCTACCATATTAAGACAAAGAGAAAAAAAGATGGCGGTCCATGAACCAGAAAGCAGGCCCTAGCCAGACACTAAATTTGTTGGCACCTTGATCTTACTTAGACTTTCCAGTCCCCAGAACTGTAAGAAATAAATTTTTGTGCATTATAAGCCACCTAGCTTATGACATTTTGTTACAGCAGTCTGAATGGACTAAGATAATACATATCAATGGGCAACATTCAGAATAATCAGAGAACCAAAACAGAAAAGAGTACTGTAATTGTATTAATTTTTAGAAGTTTCACTTAGCTAATCCTAACAGGAAGTGATTATTTTACTAAACATTATAATTACAACACAAAATATATGTTACTTATTCCCAACTATATTTTTATTAAGAAATGTTTGAAATCTATGCATTTGAATTGTTAAGCTTTTCAAATTAACATTAGTATCTGGAAGACAAATGGATCAGTCTGAAATAGTAATTTATAACATATTTTCTCAAACTCTTATGGTAGCACAGATCCAACTATAATAATAACTTAATAATTATTAACATAATATCATGACAAAAATAAATATCACAATAATAATAATTGATCTAAGAGACTGGTGAGAAACACAGCTGACAAAACATTTTTTAAGCTGAGATCTCCTTATGAGTAAAACATATATTATACAAGCACCAATCTTGTCAGATGCTCTAAATCAGGTCTGGAAGTAATTCTAAAAATTGTTGTAGTTGAAACTTAAGATGTTGGTTTATGTAACTTAACAAATAGTATTTTAAAAAATTATTTTGTATTAGACAACAATTTTCAAAAATTGTCATATGAAATTTCATATGAGTAAGAAAAGCATGCTACTTCTCATTTAAAAGAAACTTCATTATGATTTGCAAGTGCTAAGTCAACATTTTTTGCTGCTTTCAGATGTGTAATCAGTTCCTCCATTTATTGTGTAGAATGATGTAGTGATTGTAATTGGACCTTGTAATGCAATTGAAGGTCTTATAATTGTGGTTTAAAACATAAAACATATACTTTGACCAAATATGTTAGTGAAGTAATTGGACTTGTGAAATTATTTCTCCATCATAGTTTGGGCTAAAATTTATAAAGAAAGATAACCAACCTGCATATTCATTAGAGATGTGAGTGACAGAATAATAAAGATATTACCTTTTATTGGCCACATACTACAGTCAGTTTTTGAAAAGCCTTAACTTTAGTTTGGTTTTATTAAACAGGTGAAATACATTCTGAATTGCTTGTCACAAAATTTACTGCTTCCTCTTCTAAAATGATTTCCTTTTTCTCTGAATGTTTTCCTATCCTCTGTATTATTCTCGCTTTACTCTTACTTTGGAAGAGAATGCATTAGTCTTTATTTATCTTTAGGCTTATGTGAGTTTGTAGAATCTCAAATACAATGCTGGTTATATAGACCATGTCTCCCTTACAGTATTAGGGGTCTGTAACAGAAATCCAGGAAGCTCAGGCTTCAACTTCATCATACTAGGAGGAAAATGGGTGTTAAAGATCTATAGCTACCATTACAATTTTAAAAGTGTATATTAAGAAAGACTTCAAATTATGTTTAGTTAACTATGATAATTAATTTAGAACTTAATATTTGAAGACAATAAAACATTTTTGCCTCCATAAATTTAAACATTCAACACACATCCTAGATACCATTTTTTTTTTTGTAAGAAAAGTTGCTTCCATTATTAATCCTCTCCTCTTTTGAGTCTTCAAATGCTCTCAACCAAGTCCTTTTCCTCTGCCTTTATGCATATCATAAAGATTCCCTTGCTCAACCTTTAAGTTGTACCTCTGAATTTTCTTCCCCCTCTAAGCTTAAATTCCTTATTATTCTCCTTGTTTTGCTACTACTAAATTACATGGTTCATTCCTTCCAACCAGCACTCATTCTTAACATTTTCCAGTTGGTACGTCAAAACCCTACTATCCTGAGCTTCTTTCTCTAATTCTTTCTGCATTGCTTAGAGACCTCCTAATCTTTTCTACTGTGGTTTAAAACCCTGTTCCTTTTACTTAAATACAATATATTCCTCAACTTCATCAGAGAACATTCATTTCCCTTCGTATCATGAATGGAATGTTGACCCTTCAAGAATACTATCTCCCTCAGAAACATTCTGAGGGGAAGCCGCTCAAAATCCTTTAACTTACATATATACTATAGAAGCTCGGAAATGGTATCAGCATTCTTCTTGGTATGAATTGCTGCTTCCACATGTTTACTTTTCTAATCTATGTGAAGTCTATGTCTTTTATGTTCATACCATTATTCTTCCTTGTTGCTACCATCTATATTCCAGGCAATTTCCTTCACATATCTATCAAGCTGAGGCCCTCAATAATTTCAATGTCTGTATAAAAATGCTAGCATCAAAATTTGTTGCTTTATTTGCATTCCCAAACTGTAATCCATGCTCCATCTTGGAAACTCACTCCTCAAAACAAACATTATATCTTCACATTATTTGGAATTGTCCAACATCTGAAAATTCTAAAGATAATTAAATTGTCTCTCATAATAACCTGCTTAGTTTGCTTCTATTGCCTTAGTAATCACCATACATTTCATTTCTTTCATTGAGACCTTCTCTCCCAATTCATCAAACATTCTGCATGATTTTACATGAAAACATGATTTAACACAACATCCTTCCCAATCCATTTGAACATTACTTCAACTACTTCCCTTGCCAGCCACCCTAAATATCCCTATTCTCCTCTACTTTCTATATAACTGCCCACAAAGTTCCAACTGTGATCCAACTGATTAATTACTACATCCAAAGTGTGCTAATGAGCCAATCATTACACAATCTTAGAGAACCAATGCCATCACAAATTTAGGGTCTCCACTCAGCTAAACTATAACCATTCTTCAGAAGATCCTTGGTGAGCTCCCTGTCTCATTTCCCATGGTATTCTTTTTTTTTTTTGGGGGGGGGTATATTTTAATTTTGAGACAATTTTACATGTACAGAAAGTTGTGATAGTACAAAGAACTCCCATATACTCTTCCCTCAGATTCACCAAGTTAGCATTTTGGCCTATTTGCATTATCATTTGTTCTAAGTATTAACGTTTTTTTCCTGAACCATTTGAGAATAAGTCAAAATTTCCCCCAAGCCATCAAGAAGCCTATTTTATATTAATTACCTTCATTTTTTTCTTTTTCATCTCCTTTCCCTTCTATTTGGTTTCTACCCACAACTTTACTGAATCAATAAGGCAAAGATCATTATTGACTAGTTCTACCATTTAACAACATATTTGTCTTCTCTAGAATTTGTCTCTGCTCCTTATACCCCTTTCTTAAGATTCATTTCTATCATAGATTTTTTTTAACTCTCTTCTTTCATGAATATCCTACTGTCTTTAATCATTTTCAACACAGTTTTCTGGCTTTTGTTCTTTCATCCATTCCTTAAATGTAAATAAGTGCTAGTGATCCCCAAATTTTGATTCTTGTCTCTGTTACTCTTCATATGCTACTGACAATTCCATTAATTCCAATGGCATCACTTGAATGCTGATATGCTACCCTAGTCTATGTCTCTTAACACAGACTTCTCTCCTGAATTCCAGACAACCAATCACCTCTACAAGATATTTATATGTGAATATTTCTAAAAGTGAATTCTATCTTTCCCCTGAAACTTGTATAACATATATTCCCTATCCTAATAAAATATACCATCAAACATTTCAGCCACCTGAAATCATCCTATTCCTCTTCTTCCTGCATCAATAATATCCAGTCTGATCAGTGACCAGGACTTGTAGGTTCTATATCTTTATATAACTTCTCATGTATTGATTGCCTCTACTGATACCTTAATTCAGACCATTATCATTTCTTAACTGATTCATTACACTATCCCCATATATGATCTTTCTGCTTATATTGCTGCAGTCCATCTTTTACATAACTGCCAAAGTAATCTTTTAGAAACAAATATCTACCTATTCTGTTGTTTTATATGTTTCAGTAACTTACATAATCTTTATAAATCTGGTCTCTGCCGACTTTTGCCTAAACTTGTGTGAAGCTATCGGCCATACTGTTTCCTCTGCCTGAAATGCTCTCTACACAAGAGGCTAACAGTGTTCTAGCTTTTAATATTCAACCAAATTCTTCCACGAAGTCTTTCTTGAACTAATATCTATCCTTCCCAGGGAAAGGAATCATACCATCTTTTCTGATTCCATTATATTTTATATATATATGTGTATATATATGTACATACATTATATATATATACACAAACACATACATACACTCACACTAGGAAACACCTGCAAGGATAGGGAGCTATTGTGTCTCTCCTGTTACTTCCAGCACCTAGAACAGTACCAAATTTGTTTAATGGATGTTCAAGTTTCAGCTCAAGTGTTACCTCTTCCAAGACACTTTTTCTGACTGTCTAGTTGAAATAAGCTTTATTTCAGTTTATATCTCTCTAGAATATATTGTCAGAATAAGCTGCACTGACACATAAACAGAGCATGTTATCCACATCTCTTAACTCTTCAGTGATACTGATAGCTTTTTAAGGGTATTAGGTCTTTGGTATTCTCCACAGTGTAGAACACTGATGAACTCATGTTAGAAATCAAATACTTTTGAAATTATTTTAAAAAACCGAAAACTAGTTTTAAGTCTAAAATTCTTGAAACCAAACATATATATCTGTGTATGTGTGTGTACCTAAGCATACACATACACACACATTCCATTTGCCTTTAGTTATTCAGTTTATGGAAAAATTACATATATACATATTAAAAAAATTATTTTACTTTTCTCCATCTAATTGGAGCAGTTGCTGTTGATAGTTGAATATACAAATGCCTAAATTAAAATGCTCATAAGATTTAATATTTTGTTATATTACAAAGGAATGAAAAATTATGAAATGAATAAAAAATGATTAAACATTTCTAGGACAAGTTAGATAAATAAAATAATAACAAAAAAAGCGGAAGAGACAGACCTGCATATCTTCTCCTTGTAGAGTCCAGTTCTTCTGTGATCACATCATGTAATGGACAGACATAGACAAAGGAGATGGGAGTGAGTGGATGTACTCAAAAGGTAAAAAGTGACACTGATGGAAAGGGCCTCAAATCATTTTGAGAAAGAATCCTGTGTACAGTTTTAGGGAAGATATAATCAAATGCATTCCACAAAAAAATACATAAGAACTAATGGCAAGTTGATTTTGCTACTATAGGTTAGCAGATTCAGAAAAATAAAGTTAGTGCAGAAATAAAGAGGATCCAAAAGTTTACAATTATTTACGTACAGCAAATCCTGAACACCAATGCTGAAGAAAGATACTATTAGTAAAAACAGTGTTAGTTGTATGATCACATTGTTCAAGACATTACTGAGTTAACTTAAAGTCTGTTACAATGCTTTCGAACTTTTAATTGTCTGAAGAAAAGATTTAATTGAGTCATCACCAAAAAGAGCAATAAAAATAGTTTCAACAGATTTCTATTCCTTTTATGCTTCTCCAGTAAACCAGCGTGCACACAAAAACAAAGAATGGTCATCGGGCCAATATTTAATTGAATTATTTCAATACAGCAAAATATCATAAAAATTTTATGAAGTAATAATTATAGTACAAGTCTTTATTAGAAGAGTAGCTGAAATATATGGCTTCATTTCAGCATTAAAAATCCAAACTAAACTTCAATGTAGACAAATTTTCTTTGATCATATTCCCTTTTAATCCTATTTATTCAACAGATTCTTACAAATGCCACTTTATAGATTATTAAAATTTACGCTAAAATGTATCCATCCAAATCCATCAACTATAACAGATACTACACATGTTTTGGAAATACGTTTTCCCCCAGTGCTAGTGAAGAAGTTCAAATAACATTTTACACAGTGACTTCAAAACACAAAAATGTCTGTTAAAATCAACATTCTAAGAAAAAATTTCTTCCAAAGATATTAGTGACTGAATATGATTGACACAGATGAACAATATGCCACAAAACCAAAATTTTCTATTTTAATTTACACACTTAGCTTTGAATCAGTTACTACAAATTCTAAAATCAAACACCACATTTAAGTTCTGCAATAGTTGCATCATTCTTTTTGAGTGATGCATACAGCAAAGCATATTGCATCAAAATATACTTGCAATATCAACATATTAAAATTATAGCTCTTTAAAGAACGATTTCCTAAAACAAATTTATCTCTTTATATGAATAGTGATAAAATAAAAACCTTCCATTAGACTAAGTCCATTAGTACTAGCTAAGATGACCAAAACAATTTTTCTTAGAAAAAGCCAGAAATCTTAGTATGAATTATAGAAAACTGGAAAAGAAATGACATTTTGAAATTTAATATCATTTTTATTATTATATGAACACATTTTTCACCTGTTGAAAATAAAACATTAAATCTAATCACAAATTACAAACCATACTGCTAACAGGATTAACCACTAGAAAAAAAATCTTCATATTCTTCTGAAATGTACTAATACACATTAAAATGATACATGCTATATTTTTGTTTCCATCATCAATCCACCTGCTTCTCAAAGAATAAGGTAGGACAATCACAGTTTATTAATAACCTAGGCTAATGCCGACTTTCATATGTTGCATTGTGTTTTTATACTCAAAATTTCCCTAGATACACATTTTCTACACTACTAATAGAGTTTCCTCACATGTTAAAGTGAAATTGGTATGAAGTGGATGAAATAATGGTTTCCATATATTCCATCTCTAAGAAACGATTTTATTGTTTGCAGAAAGTATAAAAACTACACAAATAAATGAAGCTTCTTTCTTCATCTAGTATTTTCCTATATTTTGGATTACTTTATGTGTTATCAATCCAATAGTTTTCATATTACATGGATCCAAATATGAAAAATTACTCTCAATTCACTCATTAATTAATTTTAGTGAGTAACAGAGGCACACATAGTTCCAGTGACTTACCCAATGATAAAAAACAAGTTCAGTTGCAGAGCCAGAAATAGAACAGGGGTCTCCTGATTACCAGGTCAATTTTCTTTGTACTAGATACTATATGACCCAATAAAAACATGTAAAATACAAAGTCAAAGAAGAAAAAATAAATCTCTCATGGTGACGCCTGAACTGGACATTTTATTATACAGTATTTAATTAGAAACATTTTTTTCAAAGTGGCACATTCTGCAACTGTCAAGTAATTCACCAGTGCTTTCATTCTTGTAAGGAATATGGCAAAACTTATCTTAGAGTCAATAAAAAACTTTTTTTCAGGAAGTACAAAATTTATATGACTAATAAGGGGATGAAAATGAAATATTTTGAAAATGATTTCACTACTAACTAAAAGTATCAATTAAGTCATTTGCCATAGTTTATCTGAATATGATCCATTAATGAGTCCATAACGAAGCTTACATAAAAATATAACTTTAGCAAATAAAAATTAATGTAATACATAAAATCTCAATATATAAATATACTTGTATCATATACATTTAAAATATTTTTGGTTTTTTGGATTTCCTGTGGTTATAGTTTTATTATGTACTATTGCATTTAAACAGCCTCATTTTAAAAGAGAAACATATAGTCAACTACCTTACTTAAGCAGCCATGTCTTACGCAAATTATAATATGCAACAAGTACTTATTTTGCATATAGTATTATAATGACTAGCAGACTTCGGTGAACCTTGAAAGAAGCTAAGAGTATCCCCTCTACTTCTCCCATATTTCTCATTACCATGCCACAGTCAAATATTTTACTTTTTAGTGTAGTTAATGAAGGGTTCTAATGAGAACTCTTTCTTTTTCATTTATCCAGTAACCAGTTACCAGACTCTTCTATAACTAATAAACTCAACTTTTCATCTAATCAATAACCAGTTAAGACTGATTAAGGATAGTAACAGTATTCCCTCTTCTAGGTGCCCAGGTACTATCACAATTATGGCTGGATCTTTGTTTTAGAAAATATAAAGAATTTCTTTGTAAAAACAAAAACAAGTACAGTGTTTTTTGTTCATTCCATCATACAAAATAAAATATTTTCATAAATTACAATGAAATAAAAGACACATAAATTATACTGAATAAACTCATAAGCACCATTTCATCACTTATGGTAAATTATTTTACAACAAATATTTTAAAATTTAAGATACCATCAAGTTGCAAACTATTTAATATAAAAAGCAAGATGGGTGTGATTTCATTATTGTGTATCATATAGTGTGCTTATACAAATCTACATGGTATAGCCTACTACACACCCAGGCTATGATATAGTCCTGTGTTGCCTAGGCTACAAACCTGTACAGCATGTTATTCTATTCAATACTTTAGGCAACTGTGACACAATTATATTTTGTATATCCAAACATAGAAAAGATACAGTAAAAATACAATATTATAATCTTATGGGACCACTGTCATATAGGCATCCATCCTTGACTGAACCATCATTATGTGGCACATGACTGTATATCTACATATCTGCATATATAGACATTAATGCATGTATAAAATCATTTTCATCAAGCATATTTGGTAATATAGTAAGCTCATGAGAATACGATGTGAGCTTTTATCAAAATTTTGTGCAAACTAAGAATTCTTCCCTTGCCAATGTAATACTGTTTTACCTATTGTTATGTTTCAACTGAACACATATCTCACGTTCAAATGATCATCTGTAATGATCATCTGTAATCAATTTAAAAAAGACAAACACATGGGGCCTCTTTATCCACAAATGCAGTTTACACCAAGGGTATTTGATATCTATCTGAAATTCTGTTGATTGGCTAATGTTCTCACTTACCACCATTTAAAACAGGCATACATTTGGTACTGTTACCAGATTTAATTGTAGTTGAACAAAATATGTCTATGTCTCATAGAAACAAGCATTATGTTAACAAGTTTCCTGACACAATGAAACAGAAGCATGAAGATTCTAAGTGTATGTTAGAATTCGAACATAATTAGAAGCTAACCATAGTGTGAGGGCTCGCTGAGTCTTAGAATGTTTCCTTTGGGGGAAGGGGAGATATCTTTCAAAAAAGAAGCCTAAGTAAGAACCTAGTAAGAGGGTCTCAGTGATACAAAGGTCAGAATAGAAGTCTCCCATAAAAACTAAATGCTTACCAAGTTTACAGATGACAAACTAGAACATCTCCACAGTGACAAAACCTTTTTGAAAAATTTCTCAATCCAAATGATGTGAAGTAATCATTTCTAAACTAATTATTTCCAATAATTTTGTCTACAACCATAAAATTACTGAACATTTACAATAATTTCAACCTATTAAATGGCCATCTATTAAATTAGGTACACTGTTTTCAAATACTTTGCTATTTTTAAAAATTCACTAAAGTTACATAAAGAGGTTATCTTTTTTTTTTTTTTTTTTTTTTTTTTAGAAGGAGTCTCACTTTCTCACCCAGGATAGACTGCAGTGGCATGATCTTGGCTCACTGCAACCTTTGCCTCCCAGGTTCAAGTGATTCTCCTGCCTCAGCCTCCTGAGTAGCTGGGATTACAGGTGCATGCCACCACACCCAGATAATTTTTGTATTTTTAGTAGAGACAGGGCTTCACCATGTTGGTCAGTCTGGTCTCAAACTCCTGACCTCATGATCTGCCCGCCTTGGCCTCCTGAAGTGCTGGGATTACAGGAATGAGCCATTGTGCCTGGCCTAAAAAGTTAATCTTTTAAATGCCTTCCTATTTTGGGCAGTGCTGTTTTTCTTTGATTTTGTCTTTGAAATCCAACATGTAATACATTTTTAAATGCAGAAAAAAAGAGAGTATGTACTGAGGGAGTTTAAAATAATTTATTTCCAGGCCAGGCACTGTGGCTCACGCCTATAATCCCAGCACTTTGGGAGACTGAGGTGGGAGGATCACGAAGTCAGGAGATCGAGACCATCCTGGCTAACATGGTGAAAACCTGTCTCTCTTAAAAATACAAAAAAATTAGCCAGGCGTGGTGGCGGGCTCCTGTAGTCCCAGCTACATGGGAGGCTGAGGCAGGAGAATGCCATGAACCCAGGAGGTGGAGCTTGCAGTGAGCCGGGGTTGTGCCACTAAACTCCAGCTTGGGCGACAGAGTGAGACCTCGTCTCAAAAATAAAAATAAAAATAAATTAAAATAAAATACATTTTATTTCCAAACTATAGCATGCTGTTTATCATAAGAAGGATGGTTACTGAAAAACAGTCTTGGTATTACAAACTTATCTGTACATGCAGAGAAAACTGAACTAATTTCAAATGAGCAATTAACTTCATAAATCATGAAATTTCACTTCATGGTTACTACGAAAGAATGTGTTATTTACTTCTTAAGATATTAGTAGTATTTAATTCCAAATTCTACCACCTGATTTGTCATATAAAACATGTTTGTCTTACATCATTTTTTTCCATTAAGAATAAAATATGTTTATTTTACAACAATTCAGAAATTATCAGAAATTATCAAGCTGCTGATAATGACCAAGAACAGAACCCCGATTCCCTTTTCCAGACTGGATGGCTTAAACCAGCACTTAATAAGAAGACTGATTTGGAATACTGCTTTAGACTAAAATAAATTTTTCCTACTTTCAAGAAATCTTAAACATTCAAGAATAAAAAGAAACAAAAGTACAAAATATCAAAATACTCAAGAAAAAAATTTTACGGTATAATATTCACTAACAAAACACTTAATTGAATATTTACTTTTCCTAAAGATAATTTCAAAGGTAAAATTAAGCAAAAAAAACCCTACTTACACTATAATTATAAATTCCATAAAGAACACAGTATGGAAATGTCCATGTTAGAAAAGATTTAAAGGTTAATACATTAATTAAGTCAAATAATGCCAAATCTAGGGGCTTATGTACACATTAAAATATTATAGTTTAAATATTAAAATATTAACAATTTGTTACTCTGAATATTTTCAGCTTTCAAAAATACTGTAAAATCATACAGTATATCAGCAAAGGGTTTAGTTGAAAAAAAAGAGTTATTTTCCATATAAGATACAAGATAAGAGCACGTTATGGTTTCAGTTACAATAATAATAGCTGTGTCAATTCAAGATTTTCCTAGATGTAGCATAACTTACACTTAGAAAATAACAAATCAAAGCTCATAATCATTTTAAAGTTATATGTCCAAGTAAATAAATTCTGAACTATGTCAGTCCAAGATTAGTTTCTAAGACTAATTTTGGAGAATATGCAAAATGGCATCAATTCCAAAACATTCATTAAGCCTGAAGAACTTCTAATTTAAGGTAGCTTTCCCACTACTTTTGTGTGGTAAATAAAATATCAGCCTAAAATATTTTATGTGGAAATATGCTCTTATAAACATTTCTAATTACTATAAGGAAAGATAAACTCAGAAAGTAAAAATTATAAAATTCAATTGCTTAAAGCTTTCTTTTCAATATTTAATATTACCGAATTATTAAAGATCATAATATTCTTATCTGGGATCAGATTGCTTATTGAAAAGATAAACAACAGATTATCCACGCTCATGTATCCTTGATTTACAATCAAAATATTTTATTAACTTTAAGGCCTAAAAATTTCTAATCCACATTCTACAGGAGGAAGATATTAAATGATTTACTCTAAAAATTATTCATAAAAGCTTGGGTTTAAAATAATGCATAGGATTCATATATTTTATGTTCACATGAAAGATATTAATATGATAAATACTACATTTCCCAGTTATCTATACTGATGTCAATTAAGATAAAAATATTGCAAGTAGGGTCGGCTGCCGTAGCTCATGCCTATAATTCTAGCACTTTGGGAGGCCGAGGCGGGCGGATCACCTGAGGTCAGGAGTTTGAGACCATCCTGGCCAACATGGTGAAACTCCATCTCTACTAAAAATACAAAAATTACCCAGGCATGGTGGCGGGTGCCTGTAATCCCAGCTACTTGGTAGGCTGAGGCAGGAGAATCGCTTGAACCAGGAGGTGGAGGTTGCAGTGAGCCAAGATCGCACCATTGCACTACAGCCTGGCAACAAGAGTGAAACTCTGTTTAAAAAAAAAAAAAAAAAAAAAGATACTGCAAGCAAATCTCTTCTTTTGCTGATAATCCTCTCAAGACATCCCAGTTAAGAAATACTAAGATTATTCTTTAAAAAAAGCAGATATTAGTCATAGTACTCAAAATTCATCCAAATACTTGTTAACTCATTTACTAGTCCATGTCATGCCATTTAGCTCTTTGGTTCTATAGTCTCACATTTAAAATAAAAAATTCAAGTGTTATTTTTACTGCTAGTAAACATCCCAGAAATGGCAAATTCCCAGGCATTATAAATTGTTCTGGCATAGATTTTCATAAAACACCAATTGAAAAAGAAAACAATATATGCTATTGATGCACAGCCAACTTTCCATCTCAAGTTTGGGCTCAATCCCATACAGTTTTTCTGATCCCACAAGTTTGCCAAATTAACCAACCCTTTGACGAGGAATCTTTGGCAATTTATTGAAGTGGGTTTCTTAGATTTCAGCACATAAAAATTAGATATTAAGCACTGTTTATAATCAATAGATTATTAATATCATAAATGCACTTAAACATAAAAGAAATAACTCCAAACATGTCTTCTGTAAAGCATAGGCTCATATAAACATGTTGCAATATAATCTGCTATACCTGTATCCTACTACTTTCTTCCCATTTTATTACTCCAAAGTTTTCATAATTAAACATATTCTTTAAATATCCTAATTTCCTTTTAGAAACAAACAGATAAGAATATTTATGAAGCACTAAAATTTAACATTGTTTTTACTGCCTTACAATATTACATACTTACTGACGACATTTAGGGTTTCAATTTCCAGGACCAATTTTCTAGGATACAGGAAAATACGTAATCGCCAAAACAAAAAAAATCTATAATCATTTTAAACTATGACATTAAGGCACTATAGTTAAATTCAACTAAATAAAATATTTAAAGTAGATCTTTAAAATGTTGTGTTTCTGAGATGTCAAAATATTTTTTAGTTAAACATTGCATTGTTTTGTGTTTTAATATACAATGTAACTTATTTACATAGATATATATAGCCACAAACATATTCACGTATTGGACATGATGACAAAGTGGACAACAAATAAATAATAGTTTATGATCAAGGATAACCTGTATCATACAATGTAGCAAGGGGAGAGGTTTACAGTAATAATTTTTGATATATAAATCATAACAAAACATTGATTTTATATTTATCTTGTTTACTTAAAAATATCCTTAAATATATTAAGCTAATCACTATTTTCCCAATAAACTGATATTAACCGAAGCTTTGAAAAAATATATATTTTCTTACAACTTTATGAATAAATTTAAATTCCCAATGTGAATTCCAGTTTATTTTACTACATTTTCAGTATGTACTGTTTTACTAAAAAATTATTCACAGATTAAGTTTTCACTATGCCATCTTTCTTTGCTCTTCAGACTTATGTTATATGATACATTTTCTCAAAGCATCCTATTCTCCTTAAAGCACTTATTACAATTGTAATAGCTCAATCATGAGTATAATTATTTTTAAATTATGTATTTTTGCAGACATAATATGCATAATATGCAGCTATAATAAGCAAGACAGGTAATTGCTATCTGTCTTGTCTACACTAATAAGTCAGTGCCAACTAAAATGCTTGGAATACAGCAGGATGGCAACAAATACTTGTTAAACACTAGTTTAATTTTTACATTGACATCTTTTAAAATATGGGTCTTAGAGCTTTAACATGAAATGAGTCAGCACATAAAAATACTTTATTACTACAGACACAACACATTTTTAATTATAATATCATTAGTAAAACTCCATTTGAATTTTTAAATTATCAATGAAAAATTCAATGTATTCTCATCCAATTACTAATTAAAAGCAGTACTGGATTTTTAGTTAATCAATTATCTCTGCACTTTGCCTTTTTAAATTTTATTCTTGGTTCAAGTTTTGTCTTCTACTTAACCCATTTATGCCTAGTGTTCCACAATTGGAATGCTAAGCTTGTGGGAATTATTTATATCCTACTGCTTAAGTTCATTGCCAAGGTCTGATTTTTCACACACAAAAAATGTGCAACCTCCAGCATAAATGGGTTAATCATATCTCTCCATAAAAAAAGAAGAAAGGGAGAAGAAGACAAAAACACTTTGTTTCAATTCACTGGTAGAATTAACAGTTTGAAGAGACTCCTTATTGAATTCACATACTATGCTAACCCTCTTCCTTGTGGTTGGCAACATATTTTATCTCCCGAGATTGTAAATAAATAATTAAAAATATATGGTATAAATATCTCAATAGCATTTGCAGTTAAATAATAGAAATATCCTACAAAGACAAACTTTAGATAGTATATTGAGCTTTTATTGTACTTTTTAGGGAAGCAAGTACCTCTGCATTAAAGTACTTCAGTTTTAGTCAACGTAATCAAATATGTAAAGTGGATGACCATCTGTTTAAATTAATCATTTTTTCCCTAAAGGACTAAACGTCATAAGAATAAAATAATTATATTTTTCCCAAAGTATGTGTAATTAGTTTTCTCAACAAATCTTGAAATAAATTATTTACCTCTCTAATCTAAATGGAATCTACACACTATGAAGTTCACACCAAAATGAGAAAAATGAGGTACAACAAGAACACACACATTTTAAAAAGCATGAAATGCAATGCTTGTAGTCTCATGCTTTCCATATGGTTTCCAAACCCTGACAAACCTGGCTCAGATTGATGTTTCTTTTTCGGCAATGGTTTGTCATCACTTATTGTACCATTCACCTTTCTCTGCTGATCTTCCCATGTAACTTCTAGTATAAATCAAAAATAATAATCAGAGCTTATCAGAAACATTAGATAATGTGTATAACAAGAATCTAAATATACCTCAGGGATCTATGGGATTTGGGGGGATATTTTTCCTAAATTCTCACATGAACTATGTAATATGCAGTTAACATTTTAAATATAGAAATGTGACATTAAAATTCTGCTTAATAAATTTCAAATTCCAAAGCACTAAAATTTACTTTCAGTATATCCCAAATAGAATTAAAGTCATAAAAAGAACAGAATTAATAAAATGGCATGTAATTAAAAGTTATTAATTTATTTGTTTTTAAAATTCAATAAAATACAGAGGAACAGCTTTAAGATTTGAAATTCTTAAATGATCATTGTATGTATCCCATCTTTAATTTGTAGATTAAAGCTTAATTTAATAAATATTAGGTAATTTGAAGAGTGATTATATTCATGGAGACTTAACTATGAGGTGACTTTTTAGTAAGTAATATTTAAGAAACCCATATGTCTGCAAAGTAATTATATTCCAGCTAGTCTTTATCACACCATGTAGCCAATTCTATCTGAACACTATAATTTTAAGAGCATACAGTTTGAGACCAGCCTGGACAACATAGGTTCTCTTTTTTTAGATCTTTTTTTTTAGTTAGCCAGGCATAGTGGCATGTGCCTGTAGTTCAGCTACTTGGAAGGCTGAGGTGGGAGAATCACTTGAGCCCAGGAGATCAAGGCTGCAATGAGCTATTATCGCACCACTGCACTACAGCCTGAGTGACAGTGAGACCCTTTCTCTAAATAAAATAAAATAGCATAAATTCATTTATTGGTAAGATTTATATAATATTATATGTTCCAATGTGCTTTCACAGATGGCATCACGTTTGACCCTACAAAACACAGATGGGACCTTCTATTAGGTGGTTTATACAGGTGAGAAAATAGAGCTGACTGATAAGGATAAGCACTGAAAAATTATCTTTGCTTACAATTTCATACTCATTACATCACTTGATTTTCAAAGTAGCATACTGGAATGGAAGAAATATGTTACAATTTCCTTTTCTCAGATGAACTAACTTGGGGCAATGGTCTAGAGTCACACAGTTAGTACACTGTAAAGCAGGCCCTGAGGCAAAGTTTCAAGAACTAAGCTCTTTGTCTTGTATCATATCACCTTCCTAAGATTAAGTTACTTTCAACAACAAAGAGAAGATGATTTAAAGATTGCATTTAGGAAGTCAACAATGATACGGCCTTGAAGAATAACTAAGTTTGCAGGAAGGTATGAGGTGAAAGGGAGTTCTTTCCTAAATTTGATTAGTCAGTTGGGACTTTGGAAGTATAGAAGAAATAAGAAGAGAAAAGGAAAACAAAAGTAAATTTAAGAGGAACGGTCTCCCAGAATGAAAGGAAAGGTTAGGAAAAGAAATTAGAAATATTCGTTTACAAGTACTTCACTTAAACAACAGGTACACTTTAGCTTATGGATTATGAATTGGGAGAGGAAATCTTAAGTGCATTCCTTCCGCTTTATTCCAACCTCTGCTTTAGTTCAGGCTATCAAATATTGGATGACTGAATTGCCCTAAATGGTCTTATGCCCTCAGTTTCTTCTCTTTCAAGTCCATCTTGCTTGCTGTCACCAAGTTACTTTTCTTAATACAGATGTGATTGAATGTCCATCCTGCTCAAAAACATATGATAAATCCCTTGGTACTTTAAAGTATCCCTGAATCTCTCTCATATTAATTTTGGACACATGTTCATTTATCTAAGTTGGGAAGGAATGATATAGTTAGGAAATATCCACCAATTCCACTATAAAATCTACTCCTAGGTAGATATTAGTCAAATTTGGAAATTAAGATATGGGTGCTAACATTCTCCCTGCCCTAGTAGCATTCATGAGAATAGAGAGAGGCAACAAAACAAAGCCAAGATCCTCTATCACTATTGTATCCTATCACCCTAAATGGTATCCAATATCTAGAATGCCTGCAGAAGCAATCATTAATTACAAAGACTGTCAAAACAACTATCACTTTTGGTTCCTTTGTAAACTTTTTAAATACGTTTGTTTGTTTTTATTTCCCCCCCCTCCCTCCTTCCTTTTCTTTCTTTCTTATTTATAAGGTTATCTGTATTTGAAACAATGTAGACATTGTACACATTAAAGGAACAAAATATATACTTTTTTTCAATCTCATTGTGTATTTTTAATAGGTGATATGGTAGGGTTTAGTCTATATAATCCTGGCAAATAATTAATCACTAACAGTCAATTAGGAAGTTTGTAGATGTTAACTTTTCAAAACCAAACAAAATTAACAAACAATAATAAAACATAAAGAATTGGAAAGGAAACTATTTGATACTTTAGACTTTATCAGCCACATTTCCAAAAATTCTTACTTTTTGTTAAATCCTAATGGATTAAACAGTTCTCTGGCCTAGAGAAAAGTATCCTAATATTTGTATATTGATTTTTACACATGCATTGAAATATGTAGAAATGTATTAGCACATTATGAGATAACTTATGCTGCAATCCAATCCTATTTATTTCCACCCTGGTATTGTTTCTTATGCAAGTCATTTGATTAAGAATAGCATCATGATACTAATTTCCAAAAATCTATGAAAATATATACAGTCATACATTGCTTAATGACAGGGATATGTTCTGAGAAATGCATTGTTAGGTGATTTTGTCATTGTGCAAAGATCACAAAGTGTACTCACACAAACCTAGATGGGATAGCCTACTATATACCTAGGCTATTTGATATAGCTTGTTGCTCCTAGGCTACAAACCTGTACAGCATGTTACTATACTAAATACTGCAGGCCATTAGAACACAATGATAAGTATATATGTATTTAAGCATATCTAAATATAGAAAAGGTACAGGAAAAATATAGTATGATAATATTATGAGACTATTGTTGTATATGGAGTCTGTTATTGACCAAAACAGCATTATGTGGTACATTACTGTATGTGTGTGTGTGTATGTATATATGTGTGTGTATATATATATATATACACACACATATATATATGTTTAACAACTGCTTCAGCGTGATCATAATCAGACTTAATTTGACTTTAAATATGGAACTAAAATTTTCAGATTTTTTGCTGAAAATACAAAATCATAGCAAGACATTACTAAGAAATTATAGTAATAATAACTAACATTTATATAGTAATTATTATGCGACAAGTATTGTTCCGCTTCATCTTCCCAACTTCAAACTTATTTTTTTGTATATTTGCTTTAGAGACAGAGTCACCCTTTGTCACCCAGGCTGGAGTGTGGTGGTACAATCACAGCTCACTGGAGCCTCAAACTCCTGGGTATAGCAATCTTCCTGCCTCAAGCTCCCAAGTAGCTGGGACTAGAGATGTACACCACTACGCTTGGGTAATTAAAAAAAATTTTTTTTTGATAGAGGCAGGGTCTTATTAGGTTGTCCAGGCTGGTCTCAAACTCCTTTCCTCAAGCAATCCTCCTGCCTCAGCCTCCTAAAGCTTTGGGATTACATCTGTGAGCCACTGCACCTGGCCTATTATGTGACAACTATTTGTTCTAAGCAATTTTAATATACCAAATTATTTTAAAAAGTAAATTTATAGCATATCTACATAGCAAATAATATAATTTAGAATGGACAGATTTTGTCATTATAACCCTTCCAAGACAACTAGCAGTCTGCTACATCTTTTCCTACACTTGATTTCCTCCACCCACTTGCCTTCTATGAAGATGTGTATGTGATAATAGCTTGGGATTGTCCCCTCAGGAATATTTATATTTCAGTGTTCTAGAAAGGCTAAAAGCTTTGTATTATGCAAATAAGCCATTAGGTAATAGCGGAATATGAAATACCATGACAGGTAATGGGAGAAATATTTGGGACTGAAAACCTACCCAGAACCTCTCAAAACTTACCTTCTCCTTATAAAATTGACCCTGAATATGTACCATGATCTTAAGACACCTTATATAAGTTACACATTATAGAGTAATTTTACTAGCTATGTTTTATTTCTTATCATTATATTATTTTTTCCCTTGGGAGCTCCCTAAAGGCAAGAAATATGTCTTGTTTATCTTGCATCCTTAATGGCTATCTAGTATAACACATTTAAAATAGTAGATATTGGTTGAACTACATCTTTAGCTAATGTCCAAAAACAACAATTACAACAACAGCAAAAAAACAAAAAACAAACAAACAAAAAACCGGTTGAAGTCCATGCAAAGAGAACACAATCTAGAACAGTGTCATAGAATGCTATGAAGAGGCATGGTATATCAACACATGAGATTAACAGTCTAGACTAGAGATCTGCTGCTATGTGGATTGAAGAAAGGTACTTATCCTCCAGAATTCTCCTCCTTTATCTATAAGGGAAAATAGTTTTATCAAAAGATTTATAATGTTCCTTCCAAATCTAAAAGTATTTGATTCTAAATCAAGGAGCTATGTCACAGAACACTGATAGGTATCTTGGTGAACTATAGGCACACGGTTCGAGGCCACATGGCATTACACAGCAAAGTGGCAGACCTGGATTCAGAAGAAGCCAAAGGAACAAGAAGTTTCCCACATATCCTTCATGTATTCTGTTTCTTCGACCTCTCCTCACAGCTCTAGATATTTTTCCTTTCTTCCCTTTACAGCCTTTCAAAGGTGTCTGCACTTGCTGTCTGCATTCCTCTCTTCCCTTGAATCTACTCTAATCAGTCCTTTAGCCCTTATCACTCTGCCAAAACTGCTCTTAATAAAGGTCAACATGGTGACTTCCTACTTGCTAAGTGTGCTGATTGTTTCACATTCTTGATAATTCTCTCCTTCAAGTAATTTCTTAACTTGTTACTCTTCTCCCACTTTCTCCACTTCTGGCTGCTTCATCTTCTCAACTTCAAAGTATCAAAGTGGTCCAGTTTATACTTCCTGGACCTCTTCTTTATCTACCTACATGTGTCCACTTGTCCTCTTGATAACCAGTCTTACAGTGTAAACACCTCTTTATATGGATGAGTCCCAGATTTATAGCTACAGTCTACACCTCTAATATGAAATGTAGACCATATTTAATTTGGCATCTTCACTTGGATGTCTAACAGCATCTCTAACTTATCATATCCAAAACTGAGCACCTGATATTCTCACTCAATCTATTATTCTCAAGTATTTCCCTGTATTAGTTAATAGAAACTCCATTATTTTTCTATTTAGGCTGAAAACTTGGATGTCATTATGGAATCTTTCTTTCTCTTTTACCTTCTTGGGAAATGTTGTTGGCTCTACCTTCAATATCTATTCAGAATCCAACAACTTATACTGCTATCACACTGGTCTAAGCCAGTATCATCTGTTTCTGGGGTTAGTGAAAACCTTCTAACAATGTTCCCTGTTAGCAATCTTAATTCTTGAGGGCATTCTCAATGTAGCAATTGAAATCATCTTACTTAAAAAAAAAAGGGGGTATTGTGTCACTTTAATCCAAACTTTCCCATTTTATGTGATAAAAACCAAAATCCCAACTATGATCTATAAGTTCATATATGAGTCACCCCTCTAGCCCCAACTATCCTTCTGACTGCACCTGCTACAACAATATACTTTAACATATTCACAATATGCTTTAACCAATTAAAAAAACAATGTCCTCCCTTAAACTTACTCATGAACTTTATTGTGATATATAAAATAAACTGTAAATAAAAAGCCTTTCTCTCAGAAGAAGATAGCAAAAGGATACATTGAATAAATCTTAATTATAGGTAAATAATCAGAACATTAAGCCAAGTAAAAACCAAGTTAGCATATGTGAAATATGTGCAGAGTTCTCATCTTACAAATTTATTCATTAATTTCTAGGTTCAACTATATCATATGTTGGATTGATTTATATAGCAATAGCAATGTTTTGCAGTGGAGAGGATTTCATATAATGATAAAAACACAAATTTATAAGTGTGCATATAAAAACAAATTTATAACTGAGGTTTCAACAATCATTGTCACTAGAAAACTTTACATGTGAAAGTGCCTTTGCAAAATAAAGACTTTATGAGAAATCTGAAGCCAGGAGTGGTGGCTCACACCTGTAATCCCAGCACTCTGGGAGGCCGAGGTGAGGCGGGAGGATCACTTGAGGTCAGGAGTCTGAGACCAGCCTGGCCATCGTGGTGAAACCTGTCTTTACTAGAAACACAAAACTTAGCCGGGTGTGGTGGCAGGCGCTGTAATCCCAGCTACTCAGGAGGCTGAGGCAGGAGAATCGCTTGAGCCAAATTTTATGATATAGAACGGGACGTTACTTTTTTGATAAAATCATTTTAAAATGCTAATATTCTAAATCAATATATGTAGACATATTTGATAATCAATTACTGCAAAACATACACAGTTCTACCATTCTGATAGAATTTGGTTGTGGCACATTACAGAATTATGTCAGCAATAATTATAGGAAAATCACATCTAAGTATTAAAATTAATCATCTTTTTACTTTCCAGGCAGTTTTAATTCATGTATAGAATTATGAAAAATCCACAAATGTTATAAATCTTCCTTTTATATTACTATTAAACTTATGATTAAATTTGTCTCATTTTCTACTTTAAACTTCTACTTTAAAATGTTTTTAAAATAATTCAATTTTAAAACGATTTCTGGATTGAAAAATATCCATGCTGTGATTTTGTAAATGTATAACATGACCACTAGTATCTTCCTCAGAATCCTTTCCCTTAACATGATCAACAAAGTTAATCTTCCAATTTTAGTGCCATTACATTTCAATAAAATAGAATTGTATCAGAATCATTAAAGGTAAGTATTTTGAAGACTAATTTCCTATTCAGAAATAAATAAAAAAGAATAGACATATTAAATACTGGATAACTTAAATTGAGACTAATACTTGTACTTATGCTTATTTTAAAAAGCAATTCAAGTATATTACAAATGTCAATATGGAGTGTTTAATATCTAGAAAGGCACCAGAAACTTCATTTTAAGACTTGCCTTTTTTCCCATTAGTAGGTGGTGTTGGTGTTTCTCCCTCATTGTCTTTATAATTTTGAAAACAGACAACAGTGATTAATGATTAAGATCATAAATAACCAAAATAAAAACAAAGCACATCAAAAAAGATGAAATCACACGATAGGGAAACAAATCCATGCACTACACATGACATCCCATATTAATGAACACAAGAGAAAAGTATATACTTCCTATCTCATAGGAGAAGTAATAAAAACCAAATAAGTGAAAAATCATTTTTATAGTATATAGTTATGCTTTTACACTAATTTAAAAACTGATGCAACTTACTAATTACTTTTGACAATAAAACACCAGCAACAAACTGGTTTAGCACATGGGCATCTGTATCTTAATTAATTTAAAATAAGGAAGAGTGATATTAACTATCGCTGAAGTCCCCAAACTAATGCTATCTTAAAAAATGACTTTAATGTGGAAGACAATTAATGGCATGAAAGGCTATAGTGTTTGTATGGACTATATGAGATGCAGAGGAATGAGCTAATGGAAAAACATTACCTTAACAGCTAAGCTAAAATGAAATTCATTCTTATAGTATTCCATAAAAATGTGATTCCTAAATTATTCCAGGAAAATGGAAGAAAAATGACATTCTAGAAGTTAGATACTAGATATTCAGAACCCAAGCAATTCTACATGTCTGGAAATATGCAATTAAACTTGCCTGTTTCCATTATCATATGACTTTGATATTTGTCACCTTTATGACATTGAAAAGTTACTGATAACGAGCAATTCTAGTAGCTTAAGAGATGTTTTCAGTTGTAAAACTAAAAACTCCACTGAAAGAATGCTTCCATGAAAATATATCTTAGTTATAATATATGTAATGGTATTGCTTCCACACCATGGAAAGCAGAGGAAAAAAAGGCATAAAAAGAACACTCTATTATTCATAAATAAAAAGTGCTCAGTTAAACACTTGATAAAATTAAAGATATTCTGTATTATTCAAAGAAAGTTACAATTAAACTTGACAATTGGATAAGATTAGTATTCAATTTTGAGTTTCAAATAAAAATAGTGAAAATTTGATAAAAGTAGTATATAAAAATACACTGATTTACTGATTATATAATGTTTTAACTTTTTTGAGACAGAGTCTCGCTCTGTTGCCCAGGCTGGAGTGCAGTGGCATGATCTTGGCTACTGCAACCTCTGCCTCTCGGGTTCAAGCGATTCTCCTGCTTTGGCCTCCCAGGTAGCTGGGACTACAGGCGCATACCACCACGCCCAGCTAATTTTTTTATTTTTAGTGGAGATGGGGTTTCGCCATGTTGGCCAGGCTGGAATCTTTTAAGTTTTAAAATCATTTCACGAGCATTAAACATTATGATAGATAAACATAATAAGGACTTTAAAAACAACAAAAATAAAAGGTATGCATTTCATTTAGAAAGATGGGGAGAAATTATGATTGACAATAAATATTAGAGCAATATTGAACTGGGATGAAGAAGAGAAACCTATAATTGCTTTACTTTAGGAAAAAAATATAATGGAAAAAATGATCATGGTCTATAAATGTTTTAATGGAATTATATTCTGCTCTATATTTCTTTATAATTTGCTTCTACTAGATTCAAAATCCATGGGAGAAGGTGCTAAAGCTTCAACAAACCTTTACTCACCACAACACATGATAAAATATGGTTTTCTAGTAGGTACTCATTAAATTTTTTTGAATAAACAAATGAATGTAAAGCTGGGTAAAGGGTAGGTGTATATCTTGGTCAGGGGCACTATCTATAATTCTAGTTTGATTTAAACATCAGGGAAAATATTTAGCCAGTTGGGTAAATTACATATTCTGACAAATTGCCTAGATAGCTTAAGTAATACCCATTCATTAATAAAATTAGGTAATTTATCTTAAAGTTAGTGCTGAAAAACAATCTATTCTTCATTGTGCAGTTATAAATTTGGAGCCTAAAGTCTTATGTAAAATTGAAAAGTCATATTTGAAAACATTCGCTTATTTATTTTAGATATGCAGTCAGACAGACCTGCCTTGACCTCTTCTCCCTGCTTTTCTTCCCCCTGCTCTTCCACATGCTCAGTTTCTTCATTAACTTCTGTACTTGCATAAGCAAAGGTAAAGAAAAATATAAGACCAAATAGGTGTATCTGCTACTCTTCAAAGAAATTAAACAAATAAAAAATTCTAAATTATTCAGAAGATAAATACACCAATATCTATTTATTTATTTATTTAGAAACAGAGTCTCCCTGTCACCCAGGCTGGAGTGCAGTGGCACAATCACAGCTTACTGCAACCTGCATCTCCTGGGCTCAAGTGATCCTCCCACCTCAGCCTTCTGAGTAGCTGGGACTACGGGAGTGCACCACCATGCTGGATATTTTTGTATTTTTTTGTAGTGATGGGGTTTCACCACGTTACCCAGGTCGGTCTTGAACTCCCGAGCTCAAGCGATCCACTCGCCTCAGCCTCCCAAAGTGCTAGGATTACAGATGTGAGCCACGGGAGCCACTGCACCTGGCCCAATAGATTATTTTTAATAACTTTCTGACATGCTATAGAAAAGTAAATGAATTTACTGGTTACTTATCACATTGTCTGCTTTTATGATGACTTTGTAAAAGGGAAACTGTGACTTTTAAAATATTTGTAATATGTGGATAACTGGGTAAAGTAGGCAAAATACTTTATATATAAACTTGGTATATTACTAAAAAAAGTTATATAACTTTTCTTCTAGAAAAAGAGAAAATGACATTTTACAAAATGGCAGTATATAAAAGGGAAAAATAATAATAATACCTTATAATTTTTTAGTGCATTGTGCTTTCTATATTATTCTTATTTTACTTCTCTGGTTCTAAACAAAGATAAGTGGCTAAAAATACATAAGACTAAAATATAAAATAATCAAAATCATAAAGAGTTAAAGTATGACTCGGTTATTTGTTGGCTGTCGAAAAGGATTTGAAAATAAATATTTTAATACTTTAATTCTAAAATAATGTCATTAAATTACAGCTTCTCACAATTAACTTTTTAGGTGATAATCCAAACATAATTTGATTTAGACCATCAACTGGTAAGTCTATTTTGTGCTACTTACTGAAGATTAACTGAAGTTGAGATTTCTAAAAGAGATATTATATATCTTCTTTAAAACTAAAAAAGTTTGCATAATCTACTGAAGTCTCCATATCAACATTTATAAAAACACTTTAAAAAATCATCCATACTTTTATATAAAACAAAACCCCTTTTATTTAATACTAAAAAGGATAAGGGAGGTTTTGGCCCCTCTTTCTTTTATGAAATTAAAAAAAATGGAAAAATCACAATTGGGGACTTTAAAGGAAAATTTTGGTTTTAATTAATCTTATAGGGTCAAAAACAATAGTAAAGAGAATCTTTACTGAGAAGCCCATCAGAAACTTCACCAACCCTGACTTTCAGCATCACCAATAGGCTCTGTTTTCTAGTATACTTACTATTACAAAGAATAGAGCTACTTGTATTTCAACAGTCTATTGCTATAAACGACATTAAAAATTCAATTTTAAAAATGTACACAAATTACAGTTTCTGACTTTATATGCCAATAAATGATGTTGAAACTCCATCTTTAAAAACACTGAAGAGAAAAAAAGTTACATAAATACTACTAAACTTTCCTTAGGAAAAGTGATTTAACATTCTATGCCCCCAATTTTATGCAAATAATTAAGAACTATAAAAATGCTGTGAAGTCTTTTTATCAGGCAGCATAATAGACCATCAGTCACAATATCACTGGATTGTTCAAAATTATGGTACTTGGAAATAGAAAGAATGACAAAACAGAAGTTGACCATCATCCAGTTAACAAGAACACAACTTATATCAACAAGTTATATAAGGGTATAAAAGTATTGCTGCTCAAATGCAGCACACTTACAAATTTGTTACAAATAGTTTACAGAAATATGAATTTTAATATAAACATATATAGAATGACAAGATTATTGTAGTGGTACTTTGTATACTATTTGAGGTAGCTTTTCCCTTTTTAAATAAATATTGCATGAATTTATTCAACAAAGATTTATTGAGGGTCTACAATGTGCCAGGCATTATTCTATGTGCTAAAGATTCATCAGTAAACAGTCAACAAGTTTTTAAAGATACAAACTTCATTTCAGATTTCCATAACAGGCAGATGATTTTGTATTGATCTAGCAAATGTATGACACTCCATATATCACCATTCAGTATTTTCTTCTGAGTCATAATGTAGTGTTTGATAATAAAACTGTATCATATTTAACTCTGATATACTGTAAGCAGTCTTGCTACAACATGAAAAATGATGTTGGAAACACAAGCCACAATCACTATCTAATTCAACAACTTTATTTTCTAGAAAGCCAAATTTAATAATTAAAAACATCATCATAAATCAAAAATGAAATATATGATGATAAATATAACTACACTATGTGTACATCCTCAATGATGTAAACGTAGACTGCAATTGATATCTTTGGTTAAAGTCTTACTCAAAATCTAGTATTCTGGTTAAAAGGTACATAAAAATTTTATGAAAGAACACATTTTATCTGGTCATTTAAAAGAAGTTAAACTCTTTGCATTCTTATTTGATCAATCAAAGAAATTTAACTCCTTGGCATAATTTCCAAGTTAAAAAAAAAAGTTGAATACTTTGTCAGATATCATAAAACAAAATAATTTTACTGTATATAAGTCTATACAACAAAGGGACATCAATTGCAGTTGGGTTTATTTTTGCTTACTAGCTCCCCAAAAAGGCTGTTAGCACAAAACAAACCCTCCTTTATGTACAGACCTTCATAAGGTTCTATCTCCTTGACTCCATTGTCTAGGGAAACAAAATAAAAACAAAAAACAAAACAAAAACAAAAGAAAAAAAAAAAGGAAAAAAAGGGAACCAAAGCACAGGGGTTAAAAACAACAGAAATTTCCAAAGGCACAGAATGTATTATCTACTAGAGAAAAGTTAAATGATTTAAATATATATGTATTATTTGCAAAGCACATCCAGTTACTAAATAAAGGGATCATTGAAAAAATGATCTTAAAAACCATTATATTCAGTTATCCATGTTTTTAGAGGTCCTTTATCCAAGAATTTATAGATGTTTGGGAAGTATGTTCATGTGTGTGTCAGCAAACAGTGCTTCTTATGCAAAAATGTAAAATTAATAAAAACATCAGTACAACATGCATCTTTCATTGTATATTCATGATTACCTTTTTCTTGTTCTCCAGTATTGAGAAGGATCACCATTGTTGTGCATCAGCTAATCAGTCCTTTGCAGTGTGTGAAAATTGATTTGGCTAGTTACTAATAAACTTTATATAACTATCAACAATTACATAAACTTAGTTGTGGCAAAGAAATATTATCCAACAGCTCATTTAAGAGTATTATGTTTACTTTTTAAGATGCATTTATTCAAATTTAAAAATGTGCAAGAGCAATAAAGATACCTTATTTTACCTGGAAATATTACAAATTTTTATGCAAAAATACATAATATTTATAAATATAACTATTATCAAATAAGACAAGGCATACAATTAACAAAAGAAGAAAACTAACACAAAAGTAAGAAAATCTTGATTCACCTTAGCTTCCATGTGTATTTCCTAAACGACATAATTAGAAATAAAACTTACTTCTATCCAATGTTCCCTTTGGTGGAAGCTGTGGAAGCTGTCGGCCCCTTCGTCCTGCCACTGGAGTACTTGATGGGCTTGTCTGGACAGACCCAGTACGAGGATGAGACCTAAAGACACACCATTAATATTAATTTTCAGTATAATGAGTTACATATTTTTAATACCTACATTTGGTTCATATGATAGCTGTATAAATACAATTTAAAAAGAAGTTTAGCTGCAGATTAAAAGGTTAGGAAAACTGGACAAAATATGGATATCTGAATGATTAAATAGCAAAAGATGTTTATTTTTGGTGTAATATGCATACATACACATACATGCACACAAAACCCTACAGTAAAATCCATGGAATTATTAATGTAAATTAGTACTCTATCCATTGAAAGCAAGAGGACAATTTCACAGATCAAGAAAGAAAAGACTGTACTTTTCTTTCTACCAGATTTCAAACTTTCAACACTAACCTTTCTCCCTTGATCCAGAGATTTTTACTCAGGCTTATATTAAATATTCCTTTATTAGAAAACATCTCATGAAACTACAAATAAAACCCTGAACAATTCAAGATTCAACTAAGGAAAATATTGGTTAATACATAACAGTAGTATCGATAGAAACTAAAAAATCTAGTTTTATTTATAATCATTATGATGATTTGAAAAGTGATGTGTAATGGACACAAATAGTTTCTCATTCTGTAGGAGAGGAACATGACAGTTAATGACGGAATTTACCCAGGACTCCTGATTAATGAGAAATCACAAAACAAATGCAGTCAGGACAGTTAATAAACAAATTACAATGGTAGCCACACACTATTATATCCACTGAATATAAATAGTGTGTTTACATTGAAAGGTTAGTATCGATTATTACTAGTGATCAGCCAAAGATGATAGAAGAGACCATTTAGCCGCTGGGAAAATAAAATGGTGTGCTGGTGGGGCAAAGGGGAAATTAGTCTGATTGATTTATCTTTCACCTCGATAAGGCAGGTGAAGGAGGGGCAGATCTTCCAGTCATTAATGAAGGCATCGACCTCATGAGGTTTGTATCAGGACGTTCAGTGGATCTGGAGCGGGTGGTGGTCCGCTCAAGGAGAGGCCGTTGTTCTGTTGATCTGGATCTGTGATATGGCTGTCTATCTGCTGCTTCACAATCCCTGAAACGTTAGTCAAAAAGCAGCTCAGTTGATCTTTAGTGCCCTTCTGCTATTTGGTTATGATGCATCAAACTGATTTTGAAAAAGGTAACTGTTTAAAATTATGGAGTATGTAAAAAGTTTTCTTTTCCCCAACATATTCTGAGCAATTTCAAATGAAATTTCTTAAGAATTTCTAAAAAACCAAATCTGCCTTTCAAAGTAATTTCCAGCAAAGATAATAGTCGCTCAGTCATAACAAACAACAAACAAAACTGCCTGCTTTCCAAAATGAATTCCCTAAATGGAATATGTGAAATAATGTGAATTATTCTATTTTAAAGAATTCAATGACTTTTCCTAACATTTTCAAGAGTGAAGAAAACCATATAAGCATTAATTCTGTAGCACCTGAAGCTGTTTAGTACTATACCAACTAAGATATAAAAAGGCTTTCAGAAAACACTATACACCTGAACATTTAAACAGAAGAATCAAAATGAGGTTATAAGAAAATAGGATGACTTTGAAGTCTGTAGCCGTATTTAAACCTGATCCACAAGAAAAATCACTCTGTAGAAAACTGGTTAACTGGCTGTCTATCTCGGTGCACTTTAGCTATGCCAACTGATTCAATTCAGAATGGGTATTAACTGAAACAATAATTCTGAAACAACATGATCTCTTTGACCACAAATAAATCTAATACCAAAACGTAATCCTTGTTGAAGGAAGTATCCTTAAATTTAAGCAACCTCTCATTGTTGACCTTTCTATCCCTGGAACCTAGCATAATACTTTTACATCTAACATGATCAATAAATGTTTTCTAACACCAGCCCCACAATTTGGGAGATGACTTTAAAAACACTAGCTTTGGCTCCAGAATTCAAAAGTAAAACATGCCAAAGTATATTTCAAATAAAATTATTCCTCCCCATCTAGTTGTAAGCACAAAAATGGAAATGCTTATATAATACCGACAGTCAAGAAAGCATTAGTCTTCCTCAAAGCTAATGTTTCAATGACATCCACTTTACCTATAAATTATCTCAACCTTAATTTGGATAATGAAAAATGCAAGTAATTTAAAAAAAAAAAGAAAAAAAGGACATAATTTCCCAAATGTCATGAATTATATGGCAAACAATTGTGTACTAGTTGATATTAGATTAGGTGACTTTAGAAAGTGAATATTGGCTTTATTCTACACCATATCTTGTGATTATTTAACATTTTAAAGTCATAGGGTAACATATAAGTCAGAGCATTTTTAAATACTTTTAAATCCATATACTATCATGTGATTTACTTTCTAAGTTCAGTATTTTTGCATAAGTGCATCTAGAACATGTCAAAATAACTGACATTAAATGTAAATATATAAAAAATATTTAATTACTAGTAACAGTTACATGGCAAGAGAAATGAAAAGGTAACCTCATAGTGTAAATATCATAGCTGTCTTTTTGTTTCTGAAAAACTATTTTAAAAGAACACTTTTTTTTTATTATACTTTATGTTCTAGGGTACATGTGCACAATATGCAGGTTTGTTACATGTGTATACATGTGCCATGTTGGTGTGCTGCACCCATTAACTCATCATTTACATTAGGTGTATCTCCTAATGCTATCCTTCTCCCCTCCCCCGACCCCACATGTTCCCCTTCCTGTGTCCAAGTGTTCTCATTAAAGAACACTTTTCTTTAGAAATAAGTGTGTTCAGTAGTTTGCTACATGTTTTTAGTCTAACATCTTTATATATCTTCATCATAATAAACAGAAACAAAAGGTATATATCTTTATATATTATTTCTTAAATTGCTTAAAACCTATTTTTTAAGAGTACCTATCTTTACATTTATTTTAAAGATTTATCTTAAATTAATAATAAACATCTTATTATATAACAAAACTTTGGGAAATAGCTACAATTACCCTAACAGAAAATTAGACTAATATTTCATGTGTTTATATATAATTTCATTTATTCTGATTCCATCAAGAAATTTTTCCAAGTGGAAAGTGGAGTAAATGTTAGGATACGCAGTTTCACTTCTTTGTGAAGAATGATTTTTAATAACTGAAAAATATGATAATGAGTGAAAACCAGAGAATTATTTTAAATGTGTTGCTATGTCCTATGTCCTCAAAAGGAGACCATTATTTATAAAACAGAGGTCACTCCTTAGGAAGTAGCCCTTACAAAAAATGTCTCTTTATAAAAGAGTTGTTTGAAAATTAACCCATCTTTTAAATTTTACTTATATAGTTTTGTCCATAAATACAAAGTATATATTAAATAAATACCATAGTGTGAAATGAAAATAGGTTGATAAATGAAAAATGAAAAGAACCACAGTAGAAGGTAGAAATTTCCCCAAATGTCCCAACACAGTTAAGGGGAATGGAAAGCTACTGTATTTTAAACTGACAGCACACAAGAGAAGGCTGACACAGGCTCCTGCTCCCACATTGGATAAAAATAGATCTGACTAGCTTAGACACAATGTTACTGCTATGAAAATTTAAAGCAGTAATGCCTAAATTACCCAGTCTTATATCAGGCCCCTTAAAGGGACTGAGATATAACACTCACAAACTCCCACCAAAATTCTGAATTTGTTTTAATTTAAAGATGAGAATATATAATTAATTTTGAATAGCAGCAACTGAAAAGTGGGAAATAATAAATACTTGCAAGGCCTAAAATATTTTAGGGCCCACTTGGGGTTCTTAACTTGGAGTCTTCATTTCAAAATAAGTCGTTTCGTCTGTAATCATTTTATTTACCTTAGTTTATGTTATGCATATAAAATATTATTCCAAAAACAGTGGCCATGGTTTTATCAGATTACCAAAGGATAAGCCACTGAAAAAGCTAGGGCCCCCTCACCTGTAAATTTAAATCTTTCTTACATAAATAATTCCATTGTCTTTTAAAAAGTGATTTAGTATCTATCACTGTTTCATCTTTTTGAATAGTTTACATTTTCTAATTTCTATTTATAATTAATTTTTTTTGCACTTGAATTGATCTAGGCTACTGTCCATCATTATCTAATGGCTGTTATTCTAAACTGTATGCATTCACAAAGGATCCTGTGTAGCAGCTCCTCCACTAATTTATGTTGACTAACAATGTTATAACAATACATACTATTGTTAACAACCCAGTCTTAAAAGCACATTATTAGCATATGCAGATTTTGAGATGAGGATGAACTGACAATAGGCCACAATAAAGAAAACAATTTAGAAGACCTTCGTCTTAAATAGCAATCTTTATGCATAAGAAAAACAAACTGAAAGAATGTGATTTAGTATTTATTTTCAGTCATTCTAAGGGAAAAATAATTTTATAATCATTCAGTGAAGTTGTCAGTTTTGAATCATTTTTTCAGGTCAACATAGTTGCTCATAAAATATTTTTAAAAATTTCCAAGTATGTGATGCAACTTCCTACCTATTTTATCAGTTTTGTAATGTACTTTAGGTTTCCTAATTCAATGAAAGGACAAGGGATTTGTATGCAAGGGATTGTATGCAAGGGAACTGTCTTGCAAGGGATTTCCCTCTATTAGGGAAGAAGAGGTCAGTGGGCACTCTTGTCTATAATCCAGTGTTATTGCCATCCATCCATCCATCCATCCATTCATCCATCCATCCATCCATATCTTTCACAATGATACAACTCCAGATCAAAGTAAGCTCAATGCAGAGTATCTCTACAGATATGATAAATACTAAGAATACTAAAACTCAGAAATCAATGAAAATTTTCCCAATATGTAACTCAGAACCTAGTCTGCATTAAATCAGACTTATTTCATGTTTATATTGGAAAGATGTCATAAGGAAATGTAATAGGTTTTCTTGAAAAGTAAACTTGTAAAAAGTAAAGCTACTTAGGAATTATTCTTTTCCTTTATAAAGCTGACATCTTAAATTCAAAAAAATTGGATATATCTCTGAAGGACAAGTATAGTCTCAGGTTTGGAGCAAGAAATGACTTCTCTATATCCATACTGTATAGAACAAGCTGATGAATACCAGAAGTGCCAGACACAGTGGCTCATGTCTGTAATCCCAGCACTTTCAATGCTGAGGCAGACAGATGGCTTGAGCTTAGGCATTTGAGACCAGACTGGGCAACATGGTGAAACCCTATATCTACAAAAAATACAAAAAAAAACTAGCGGATGTGGTGGCAAACACTTATAGTCCTAGTTGTTCAGGAGGCTAAAGTGGGAGGAATGCTTGAACTCAGGAGGTCGAGGCTGCAGTGAGCTGTGATCATACCATTGCACTCCAGTCTGGGTGACAGAGTGAGACTCTGTCTCAAAAAAAAAAAAAAAAAAAAACCCAGCAGAAACATTTCATTTTTGTTAAAATATCTTGAATATCTACAGATTTTCTGGGCGTTAACTGCATAACTGAAGTATAAATACATGATAAAATATACTAGAAAACATTAAAAATGAAACATTTTAGAATAATTAATATAGCATATATACATATTTGTATATAACAAATAATTTAAAGTAATTATGACAACTTTAAAATTACAATTTTCATGTTCATCACTAATTGCAAGACTAACTTTTTAAAAACTCTAGCTTATTATTTTAGCATCGTTTCTTATGTTAAGAGGATTGCAAGATACAAAATACTTGTCATAGAAATCATGGTAAATAAGCAAATAGGTATTGTGCACAAATAGGAATATTATATTATTTTGGAGATTAATTTATCATTGGGCATAACAGCATTATTCTACAGAATCTTTCTGTTGAGTTAGATGTAAAGACTCTATATTAGTCAAAAGTAAATAAGCTTATTCAAAAATGACAACAATATTTAGAGTCAGCCAAGTTAATAATAATCTAAAATGTGAAAATGGTATAATATATATATTGATGTGACAAAGCAAGACACCATTCATGTAGGAAAAAAATTACTATTACCCACAAGCCTATTATTTTATTATCAAAAAGAGAAGTATTCTCACATCTACAAAGGTATTTAAAAAATATATTCATTATTGAAAATTGCACGAAGAAATGACCAAATGTTTCATTTTCCTCAAGAAAATTAGGGACAAATACAATACTGAACAATAACATATACTGTATTATTAAACACACACACACACACAAACATATAAGATGTAAATATTTTGAAGATATTTTGAGTATATTAAATATTTATAATTTTCATTGTTACTTAATTTTTATTTAAAAAGTAACAGAAACAAAACCACAAAGCAGGATTATTTACCCAGCATAATTAATGCAGAACAAATTAATACATCTTTAAAATATAAATTTTAAGAATACTGAGAGATAATATTACATCTTACCTGTAAAATCCTTATTTTTATGAAATAGGTAGTTCCCATATTCAGTGAATGTTCAAATTTAATAATGATTTGTCAAACGTAAAAATTAAAGTTATTCCACCAACGTATTGATCTTGATTATGACTTCCTAGATTCTCAGATTCCACAAAATAGCAAACATTTTTAAAGGTATATCTCTAAACAATATAGTTATGAATTGCTATTGTATTATATCAGTATATCTGATGAGGTATGGCTCTCAAGCTAGAATACAGATTCAATAGTTTACTGATCAATTTTGAACAATTCACCAGCATTCCTTTTGTTTTGCTGTTTTTATGTGGATAGAGAAATGGGTATAATGCAAATCTCTCAAATGCACTGTTGCCTGATGCCAGCAGCGGTCACTTCATAGTACCAGTCCAAATCTCATACTCAGATGTAGCAGTCTGAAGATTGCTTAATGCTCCCCAACCCCCCAACTAACAGAACAAAAGTTGTGCTCATTTTCAAGCATAAATACTATCAGCCTCAGTCATTACTGATGATATGATCTCAACATTCAACACAAATTTATTTGAAACACAAAAAAGCATGACAAATAAGGCCCACCTGTTAAGGACAAAGCCACCAACAGAGGCAGACTAAGAGACGGTATAGGTGTTGAAACTATCAAATGGGGAATCTGAAATAAGTCTGCTTGATATGGTAAAGACTGTAGTAAAAAAGATGAACAGCATGCATAAACAGATGGGGAAATCAATGGAAAGGCTAGGAATAATAAAGTAGAATGTGGTAAAATGTTAGCTAAAAAATTAGATTGGAATCAATTTATGACAATTTTTAATGCCTAGTTAAGAGGTTTAAACAGTTTAATTTTCAATGCGAGTAATAAGAAAAACTTCTGAACAAAGGTAATTTCCAAGTAATAAATTAAGAAGAATAATTCAACAGTAGTGCAGAGAATGAGCTAGATTAGGAAAAGGCTCTGACTTGTAGTAATAAGGGTGGAAACAGAGAAGAAGGTATGAATGACAAACATTACAAATCACAATATACAAAATATATAATATAAAATATAGAGAACATACATAATATTCAGAAGCATGCAAACAATATTAGCGATAGAAGGAATCTCAGTAGTTATATAATCCAAACTCTCTGACTTTAGAAATGAGCAAACTAAGGCTTATAGAAGCTTGGACGAATTCACAGAATCTGATATTTTCTGGGCTGGAACTTGAACTGGGCTGTCTTTATTCTAAGCCTGCTAATTTCACTGAACTGTGTTTTCTTTGATAGTAGGGATTTTTTTTCTCTCAAAAATGTTAGACAAATCACCATATAAATTAAATATTAAAAATACCTTTTAAATTTTCAGCCTCATAAATGAAATGATGATCTATTAACAGAAATTAAATAGTTCAAAAAAGGCACATACAAAAACCCAAACCCAAATATATATATTTATATCTATAATATCAGTAAAGCCCTGGAGGCAGAGGTCAAACTGTAGAAGGTTAAGGCTTAGGAGCTGATGAAGGAGTGAAGGAAGCATATGTAAAAACACATAATCGAGATATCTGACCTAAGTAAAAAGAGAAAGAGAGAAATAGACCACTCTCAAGTTAGCTTGAAGAAAGAAGGTATTATTATTATTATAGTTTATTTATATTTTTGTTTTTGAGGAGTTTTGCTCTTGTTGCCCAGGCTGGAGTACAATGGCGCCATCTCAACTTACTGCAACCTCCACCTCCCGGGTTCAAGTGATTCTCCTGCCTCAGCCTCCTGAGCAGCTGCGACTACAGGCATGCACCACCATGCCCAGCTAATTTTGTATTTTTAGTAGAGATGGGGTTTCTCTGTGTTGGTCAGGCTGGTCTCAAACTCCCGACCTCAGGTGATCCACCCACCTCGGTCTCCCAAAGGGCTGGGATTACAGGCGTGAGCTACTGCACCTGGCCAGAAGGTATTATTAAGACAACTTCAACAGTAATTTGAGGAGAAATAAAATCAGTAAAGGAAGAAAGATTGAAATACAACAGAAACAAGAAATAATAAATGCAGGAAAATTCCAGAGAAACTAAGACAGGCTAGAGTCAGAAATGTAAAAAGAAGTTAGTGTTGATGGAGAACAAAACAGTTGTAAGAGGCCAGAAAATGACTGGTAATGTAGAGAAACTAACATTAAAAATGATAGCAGATGGGAAAGTGTGTTATTGCTTACATTACATTGACTAAGAACACTCAGCACTACCTTCCATGTAGGGAATCTTTAAGAAAACAGTCTATGTGTAGAACCATGACTCCACTAGCTTTGTCAGAATCCTTTCTTTAACCAGGGTTCTAGTTATGATACCCATCTTGAGATAAGACCATCATTGCCTCTCTTCAAACTTCATAGCAGCCCTCATCATTAATCTGGACACAGGTCAAACCTTTCCAGGAACCCTTAGCCAGTTCTGGTATTAAAACAACTGACAATTAACTTAGAATATTTTAATTTAATCAGTTCTATTCAATTATCTTATCTCTGTGATTGTTGGCTATCAAGTAAAAGGCAATCCCCACTGCCCCCTGGTATCTTCTTCTCCCTAAATTCTTCATTTCCTATTCTCTCTTCTGCATCATTCTTAATCTCTTCTAATTCTCTTTTGTATTTTTGAGAACCCTTATTCCATTATTAATAAACTTCCTTAAACATCAACCTTCCTGCAGGATGGTTTTTGCATATTCCTGCCTCAAATAACATTTAGTTCAACTGTGTAGCCTCTGCTTCCATTGTAGCCTTCATCTGCAGAAGCTACTTATTCTTTCACATTTCACAGCCCAGGAATCCAGGAGGCGAAGGTGGCTCTCTAGAGACACTTCTGACTATTACCCTCTGAACCATAATGGACATAGTCCTTACTTCTCTTAAGCATTCCACTTGGCAGTAACGTTCATTATTAATACAGGTTGCTATTATCTATCCAACTTCCAATCACTATCCCTTAATCATTGCTAATTTTAGGGATTGACTATAGTAGTGCTAGAAGATTTCAATGCAAAGGCAGAAAATCATTGAACAATCATGAACCCCAATCTCCAGATTTTCAAGACTTCAATAACCCTTACTTTATTTTGGCATCAGTCCCACAAATTCCTGCCAGTGTATATCACTATCTTTGACTTTCTTCTTTGCTTATCCACCCTGGACTCTATGACTGATCATCTGAACCACTCCCATAAAACACTCAGATTCCCTTCTAACCAATCTTCCTACTCACACAGTCATTAAAACACTCACAATGGTTTAATAACTAACTTGATTTCTCTCTATTAGTATCCTTTTACTTAGCTTCACTTCTCCCATCTATTTTCTTCCTGCCTCAGTGGCAAATAACAGTTTCTTTCTGCTCACAAAATCCACCCGTGTGTTTAGTCTGATTACTTCCTACCTCTCCTAAGACTCTTCTTCCAATCATTCTCTCTTTTTGTCTGTATTTTTGACTTATCTTTCTCTAAAACATCCTTTGCTCCAGTGTGTGAACACATGGACATATTTCCTAATCGAAGGGAAATAAACATCTTTTGATATCACATATGCTATCTAATTCTTCTCCTTCACACTTTCTTGATAAGTTCATTTTCTTATCTCCTGGTCATACTTAGGCTACTGCAACCTGCTTTTTTCCCCCCTCACCTTCCTTCTAAAATTATCCTAGCTAAAGTCATCCATGACACCTCACTTGACATATCCAACAGGCATTTTTCATTCATTATTTTTAAAGTAATGTTATTACTTTCTTCTTGAAACTATTCCTTTAGCTCTCGTCATTCCACTTTTCTCATTCTTCTTTATGTAGCTCAGAAGTTCCTCTTCCTCCCTCTGCCACTTAATGATAATGTTTCTCAGGCAGGGAAAAACTTCTAAGCTCTCATTTCATGGGTTGTTTCTCAGACTGATTTCACTTACTTTTTATGACTGCTTACCATTAGTAGTGAATTTACTCTGAAATTACTCTGTGTAGCTTAGGCAACTTCAAGTTTTAAAATTGTTTACTCTATTCCTTGCTAGACGTTTCCTCTTAGCTTTCTCAGTAATTCCAAAACTGAACTTGTCTCACACCTAAACTGATTCCCCCCCTAAGAACCCACCTGGACCCTGCTAAGGTACCTTATGAATCTAGTTATCCAAGGTATAAGACTGGGAATTTTTCATGACTCTGCACTCTCTCAAAATCCAAATTCCATTATTTATCAAGTATTGCTGATTTTAGTTTATTAAAATCACTATTTTCTCTCAGTTCTTCCATCCACTACATGTCTCTCTTTTCATTTTTCTCTTCAAATCAATCATTCACATAATCTGTAGGTAGGTACTCTCAGGTGAACAAGCTTGTTATCACCATTCCTAATTAAACCCCTTCAAGGTACCTCTAGAACCTACAGTCTTTGATCTAAGTTCCTTAACATTTATGAAGAGTATATAAGATTCTTCAGGCTGGGCATGGTGGCTCACATCTGTAATCCCAGCCCTTTGGGAGGCCGAAGTGGGCAGATCACCTGAGGTCAGGAGTCCGAGACTAGCCTGGTCAACATTGGGAAAATCCATCTCTACTAAAAATACAAAAATTAGCCAGATGCAGTGGCACATGCCTGTAATCCCAGCTACTCAGGAGGGTGAAGCAGGAGAATTGCTTGAACCTGGGAGATGGAGGTTGCAGTGAGCCAAGATCTGCCATTGGCACTCCAGCCTGGCGACAGAGCGAGATTCCATCTCAATAATAATAATAATAATAAAAAACAAGAGATTCTTCATAAGTGGAACCCTCTCTATCATTCCAGATTCATTTCTTCCTATTTCCCACCTGCGAATAATGTTACAACAATTCTAAAATATGATATTTATTACTTCTGTGACCCTGTTCATACATTCTTTAAAATGTCACAAACATCCTCCCTCACCTCCACATGAATCTAAATAATTCCTATTTATTCTTTAAGATACAGCTGAGTTGCTGTCTCTTCCATGACACTTTACATAAAAATCTAGCTGCCCACCATCGATGTTGTAGTTCCTTAATATGTTGTGTATAGCTCTAAGCAGAGATGAGTACTAGAAAAATAAGTAGGGTACAAAGGTAAATGTTAAAAAAGGTTATATTTATTAAAATAAAGGGTATATTTTAATAAAGAGATATTAATAAAGGGTAACATGATATCCATCCTGAACATGTTTGTTCAAATGAGTGCATTTTAAAAGGCACAATGAACCAAATATTATTTCATACTAGTTAGCATAACCTGGCCAGAAGACTTGCTTTGATTTCTATTGTTAGTTAATATTGTCTCTTGAAGTAATATAAAAAAAGCTTAGCAAACATTATTTTATTTAAGTCTCTATTCTTCTGTTCCAAAAGAGGTAGTCCTCATAATTTTTCATGTTATACACTACCGCAGACAGACCAGTGAAAGCCCAGCTTCTTCTAATGGAGTGGGCATAACTGGAGATGTCATGTTGAATTTACTACATTCATCCCATTCATTTAGAAAGTTCCAGATATCATATAGCCAAACTATGGCCCAATTGAAGCTATTAACACATATTTTATTCCTAGGAAACAACTTCCAGTTGAAAGTATATGCTACCTTGAAACCGAGGCTAGAGAACTGAATACTTAGATACTGATGCTACTTTTTTTTCCCACAGCTCTCAATGAAAAAGTCACTTGGACTCGGGAAGGGGAACATCACACACTGGGGCTTATCATGGGGAGGAGGGGAGGGGGGAGGGATTGCATTGGGGAGTTATACCTGATATAAATGATGAATTGATGGGTGCTGACGAGTTGATGGGTGCAGCACACCAACATGGCACAAGTATACATATGTAACAAACCTGCACATTATGCACATGTACCCTAGAACTTAAAGTATAATAAAAAAAAAAAAAAAAAGAAAAAGTTACTTTTTATTGTCTGTTTTTAAGTGGTCAATTATTTTGACTCAAGTAAGTAAGAATTTGGATAATCTAGTCCAAAAACCATTCTACAAGAGAAAGAAAGTAATCCAGGTTTGAACCTTGTTAAATACATAAAAGAAGAACAATGTAGCAACAGCATTGAGGATATTTCTGAGAATGGATTCAACTTCTGGAAATGTAAGTAGATAAAGAAAGATGGAGACTAACAGCAAGAAAATAAAGGGGTCAAGAGAGTAGCATTCTCTACTGAGACAGAAGAACAAGTGAAGTAGAAATAACATAATGAAACAATAAGAAAAAAAGTGTGCAATAAAGGAGTCCAAGAGCGTAGTATTCAAATTAAGATTTCAGAGCTAGAACAATTTCTACTGATAATAAAATGTAAAGTATGGTCATAAGAGTGACTGACCAAAGTAGAATTGGAGATAAAGCTCACTACATTAGAGAAAGTTTAGGAAGTGAGTGGGTGCTAAATACATTATTGAGGTAAAGGCTGACATTACTCTGGCTTGATGGCAGGAATTGTGATGTTGAGGAAGGCTAAAGCCAGGTTCTAAAATCATCCGTGAATAAAATGATATTACTAAGAGGTCAACAAACGACAGCAACAAGGAAGGGTAGTGGGAGGTTGTGTTTACTTGCGTTACACACAAAGTTACAAGATATAAAAATAACAAGCACAAAACATTACAGAAATAAATACAGGAGAATGGATAGATTACTAGGTCAGCATTCACATGTTCAACACATGTCCAAAAAAAGATTAGTCCAAGAATCTCAAAGTGGATTGGGACGGAGGTCAGAAGGATGAGAAACTTAGAAAGTTAGTAGAGTAAATAACAAATGATCAAAGTCCCTTAAAAAAAAAGTAAAAAAAGAGGAAGTTACACTGCAAACTCAGCATGGCATTTATTACTTCTGTGAAAGAGGCACAGGGATATAATAGGCAAGGAGAGTGCAGGGAAATGTGAGATACATAATTAGATGCTCTGGTTCTTGGTTTGGGTAGTAGATTCAAGGATGTCATGTTATTACATTGTGTTGTAACTAATACACATTCATTTGTATGTAGTAAAATTAGAAGAAAGCTAATATTTCAAAAAAAATTATGGATACATAATAGTTATACATATTTATGGGGTACTGTTACATTTTGATACAAACATACAATATATAATGATCAAATCTGGGTAACTGGGATATATATCACTTCAAACATTTACATTTCATTGTGTTGGGAACATTTCAAATCTTCTCTTCCAGATATTTTAAAATATACAGCAACTTATTGTTAATTATAGTTGCCTGACTGTGCTACTGAACACTAGATTTTACTCCTTCTATCTAGCAAAGATTTCTTGAGTAAGACCTCAAAAACACAGGCAACCAAAGCAAAAATTCACAAATGAGATTCTATCAAGGTAAAAAGCTTCTGTACAGCTTAGAAAACTATAAACAAAGTGAAGTGACACCTACAGAATGGAAGAAAATATTTGCAAGCTATTCACCCAATAAGGGATTAATAACCAGAATATATAAGGAACTCAACTCAGTAGCACAAAATAACAATAATAATCTGATTTTTTAAATGGATAAAATATTTGAATAGACATTTCTCAAAAGAAGACATACAATGGCCAACAGGTATATTAAAAAAAGCTCAACATCACTAATTATCAGAGAAATGCAAATCAAAACCACAATGAGGTATCATTTCACCCAGGTTAAAATGCCTATTATAAAAAAAATCTGAAAATAACAAGTGCTGGAGAGGATGAAGAAAAACAGGAATGCTTGTACACTGCTGGTGGAAATATAAATTAATACAACCAGTATAGAAAACAGCATGGAGGTTCCTAAAAATCTGAACATGGAACTACCATATGATCTAGCAATTCCTTTGCTGGGTATATATCCATGAGAAAGGAAATCAGTATATTGAAGAGATACCTGCACTCCCATGTTTACTACAGCACTATTTAAAATAGCCAAGATATGGAATCAACCTAAGTGTCCATCAACAAATGAATGCATAAAGAAAATGTGATATATATACACACAACGTAGTATGAACTAAAAAGGAAGGAATAAAATCATGTATGAAATGGATGATTAGCAAGATGAATGAAAACAGAGGACATTATATTGAATGAAATAACCTAGGCACAGAAAGACAAATATTGCATGTTTTCACTCATATGTGGGAGCTAAAAAATTGATCTCATGGAGGCAGTGAATAGAATGGTAGTTACCAAAGACTGGGAAGGATAGTAGAGAGAAGGAGATGAAGAGCGGTTGGTTAATGGGTACAAAATATTTTTTAAAAAAACTAAGGAACTTCATTCTTATGAGTTCTACCCATATTGTCTAGATCACTAGACTTAGACCCTCAAGAGTTTCTGTTGTCCTAGGGCAAGGCAAATACCTTAATACGTATAAAATAAATATTACATATACATGTAAATATACATAGTAAATCCTACATTAGATATTTGATAACTTGCTTGTGGAAACAGATTTTTCCATGTTACATTTTAATATAAACATTAACGATCTCTGTTTCCTCAGCACAAACCAAACTGTGGCACAGAAAGACAATTCATAAATGTCTTCTTCAAAACGGGCCAATTAGGCTGAAGTTGAGAATCTGGGGAAAAGTGCAAAATTGAGTGATCAAGAACTAATTGTAGCTACATTGGTGAATGGAGAATCTAAGTAACATAAAGCAGACAACCTATCTGTTGATAACTAAGAAAATACAAACTATTGAAAAAGTGATGTGATATGATTTTAACTTAGAATGAAATGAAGAGACACCAGAGTATATATAATAAGTCTATAATCAGTAATGTCTCATTCATATATGTCACCCATCTTTAAAAAGGCTTTAGCCAATTATCAAAATACAGTTACATAACTACTTTTCCATATTTTTGTAAGGTAAATGTATAATTACTGAAAGTAAAAAATAATGGGAATGTAATATATAGCAACAGTAAAAACAAAAAAACAACAAAAGATAATTATTTAGGATTGAAGCAGAATAACAAAAAAGTAAAAAATTGCAAAAGAAAATTAAATATAGTAATAACTATTATCATATAATAAACTGGAAGGCACTAAATTTCAATTATATTCGCTGAAAGATATTACAAAAGTTATTAGTAAATTGCAGTTGCTATTACCTCTTATGTTTCCTTCCACCTTTACCCACATAAATAAAATACTTACAAATTTACTCATTAGTTTTTAATAATTTTTATAAACTCTTTTATTATCAACTCTTAGTTAATTTCATAGGGATGAAGGAAGTCACACATAACTCCGAATCACTTAGAAACAACAGTCAAGGTGACCAATCACGGCACATAATTCCTAATTTATACTAGCTAAGCCTTCCCCCACATTATTTCTTTACCTAAAAGATCTCAAATGTTGTCACTGGCTCAGATCTCTAAATCTTCATACAGCCTTGAGAACTTTTCAAATTTTAGAGATCTTCTCTCCCTTTTCTTTCTGATTAACCTCTCTTTCTAGTTAATCCCTCTTGCGGTTACATGCCAGGAAACTGAGATTTCCCTCCAATGTAAATTATATTTCCTTAAGGCATTGTAGCTGTACTATCTATGATTCACTGCAAATTCCCACTTTGGAAAGAGAAACGGTGGTAGGGTAGAAATGAACAAGTGTTTTCTCACAGACTCAGTATTCTCTGCAGATATGGATTACCTACTATGACAAAGGAGTAGATCACAGCCACCTCTGACAAGGTAACCACAAACAAATCAATTCAACCTAAGCACTTCAAGGACAGATTCCTCTACTCTGGAGTAGTGAGGTGGAAAAGTGAGTTTTCAAGACCTATGCCATCTAAATACCTAATTATGGACTCTGCTGAGGAAAGTGAGTAGTCAATTGGAGTTAATTTAAAGAGAATACTGTTACTCTATCTTTATAGATAATAGAGAGTTAACCGTAATTCCTGGTGAACTAAATTTTTAGAGTCGCCAAAGAGATGATCCTAATTTACAAAAGGGACACTGTATTTTTGATGTCCTACTACAATTAGTTAATATGTTTTATTTCATGTTGTTTCATATGGGTGATATTTCTGTATTTCATTAACAACCATATATGTATATACATAAAAACAGAAATAAAAGTGACCTACATCATATCAATACACAGGCACAAGCAATTCCACAAACAGACTCAATTGTAAGAAAAATATACCTGCCATCCCTGTGATGATGGTCAATGGTCTGACTGTATCTGGAGCGAGGTAGAGTAAGAAAATGACTGCAAGCATGGCAGAAACAAGAATATAAATAAGACTCAAGAAAGAAGTGAAAAAAGTATAGTTTAATTTAAAAAGTGAGATTTAAAAAGACAGGCAGACAGTAAGCAAAGCAAATGGAAACTGTTATTGGAAAGCTTGCCCCCTCCTCCCAGTGTTCATTGTAATATGACAGTGCCAAAGGTTAAAATATTCTAAACATTTTAAAATAAAATGCAACAAAAATATAACATTATCAATTATTACTCAAACATCTTTAGCACCATCTAGAATATGTTATATGATAGAGATGCTTTACCATTTTTTTAGGAGGAAAGATGAGATGAGAAAAATAAAATAAGCAGAAAGTTTAAGAAGGAAATAATAAATGAAGTAATTTCAAATACTTATAAATGTTGGGAAATTTATAAGGTACTTATTTCTCTTTTAATTATTATTAATTAAAAATAACTACAAAGGACTTTAACAATTCCATTTAATTAAGAGCAAACTGATCCAGATTACTTTTGATTATTCATTGTATTTACTAAATTTATTGGATGCCATTCATTTTTCCATTCACTATATTTATTATGTATTATGTATTACATGCTATTGGCTTTGCTACCTTTCTTGCCTCATAACTACCATAAGCAATTCAAGCAGCACACTGATCTTTTACCCATCTCTTCTTTCCAAAGCACTAATTTAAAATTTCTTACTTTCTTAGAACCTTTAATACTAAAACAATTGATCTTAGCAGTTTATCATTATATTTCCATAAACAATGGAAATGAACCTTGAACTCCCTCAACTTCCACAATTCTATCTCTAAAGTAAACATACATTTAAATCTTCACTTGTCCTTGTCTTCTGCACCTAAAGAGATGCCTCTACTTGTAATCCTGCTTCCCATATGACCTTGCTTCATTTATTATTCTCTTCTGCCTTCCCTTCCTCAACTGCACTTAATCCTAAAAATAAAACCCCTGCTAACCTTTCCTTCTGTTCAAGCCACTGCATCTCGCTCATTTTCTTTTCAATATAGAACATCTTAAAATACATGCCTACAATTCTTGCCACCTCTGCCAGATTTTGTTTTCATGCTTTAAGCTTACTGTAATTTGACTTCTGCTTCTACCACACTCTCGAAGCTACCTTATGAATGTGAAATCCCCCCAAAATTCTTTCTTCTCCTCTTAATCCTCATCATAGTCCACTTACCTTTGGAATTAGACGTTGATTTTCAAATCTCTATTTTTTAATACTCTCTCCTTTTTTGGTTTCTAAAACCTCTCTGGCTATTAAACATAGTATTTATTTAACAATGAACTATATGCCAAGTACACCATTAAAAGCTTTGCCTACATTATCTCATTTACTTCTCACAACAACTCTTTGAGGTAGGTTCTACTATTCCCACTTTTGCACAGACAGATAAACTGAGGCTGTGAGTGCTTGTTTAGAGCTACATAGTAAGTGGCAGGACTGGGTTTCAAACTCAGGGCTTTCTTAATTCAAAACTCAGGCTCTTAACACATTTGTACATACAGCCTGGTCTCTCACCTATATGACTGGTTCTTCATGCATTTAATGTATTGGATTTCCTTTCTCTGTAGAGAGGCAGTGGTTTTCCAAGATTCATTTCCTGATCTTATATTCCAACACATTCTTTCTAAGTAATGCAATTGTTTTTATGGTGTAAACAGTAACTCTGCTTTATTACTGACTATTCTTTGGGTGGCACAACACTTTTCCATCTGCTTCTGGGCTCTCCACATAATGCTTGAGTGACAGGTAGACACTTCAGGAAAACACATGCTCATTGTGAGACTGGAATGATACCCTTTGCCTATTTGGACATTGGTGCCAATTTGTGAAATGAGGAGGTTCAAGCAGTGGTTTTCAAACTCTTTTTTTTTTTTTTTTAGCAGATCACATTTTTTCAAACAAAATTTGATATAGAATCAATATACAGTAATCAAATAATATCAGAATGATGCTGGCTAAAGAGAGTAAGAAGCCTAGATCCCTATCCATTTAGCCTCATTTTTACCTGTCATAGCAGTCTCTCAGGTACCGCTACAAAACATAGGACTCCATCATCTCTGAAGTCCCTTCTAATTTCTAACATAATTCTTTAATCTCCCTTTGGAACTTAATATAATACTTCAGCTATTCCTCTTTTTGTAATCTCTTGCAATTCCAACTTCAGCTAAGGATTAAAATATTTATTTAATAAACCAAGTTTTACAGTCTCAGAATTTAACTCCTCCATTTCCTCATTTTTCACATTCAATTGATTTACAAACCTTGCTTGTTCTGATGCCTAAATAACTCAGATTTCTCTCCTTTACCTTTTGTCTTGCCAACATCTTAAATCAGGTTTACTATGCCTATTGAAACAACCCTCTTTTAGGTCTTCCTACCTTCAGACCCCAGTCTTCCCTTGACTCAATCCAATCTTCATCCTGTCTACAGAAGTTTATTTGCATATTATGCTTTCTGATCATATAGGTACCTCACTAAAAATCCTTCACTCGTTCCTGATTTGAAAAAACAAGTATAAATTCCCTAAAAGTTCTAAACTACTTTCAATCTTCATCTTCTACCCCTTTCCATTCCCCATACCACTACCTCTTATCTAGGTACAACAGACTACCTAAGATTCTCTAAATTACCATGTGTTTTCCTGACTCAAGACTTTGTTCATGTTCATCATTCTGTCAAGAATGCCCACCATTCTCCATCTCCACTGCTTCACTTTTCACAATCTTATTCAATCTTTGAAGTCCAGCTTCTCTGTAATGCCTTTTCCAGTTCACCTGATCAAGTAATTTTCTCTCCAATCTGTTCCAATATTATTATCCCTCTGCCACACAGTCTTCAACATTTTCAAATTAGTTGATATATGATAATTTGTCCGGCTAGACCAGGATAATGTCTGTTTTAAATCTTTGTGCACAATGGCTGACCCACTCAAGTATATTTTGGATTGCACTTAAAAGTAAAATCCAAATTATACTGTTCTTATGATGAAACTTCTCTCAAAAAACAGCAGTGGTTCATATGTGGTTCATATAATTATAGAAACATTCTAGTCATAGATTCTAAGGCTCATGATAAAAAATTACTATTCAAAGTATTAAACTAGATTACTAACCCAATTTCTGGACGATTATGAGCCTATGTAAGAAAATATTTTAAAAAGTATTCATAGCTTTATGAAGAAGAGAAATAATACCCAACAGTTGTGATGTTGGGCTTTACTGCTTTAAAAGGAATAGGTTTTCTCCAAAATTACTTAAGAATAACAGAAAATATGTAAACTTCAAAGCTTGTTAAAATTTATAAATTTATAAAATATATATATAAAATCATCCAATTTCTAATAGTTTCCTTGAAGAGTCTTATAATTAACTTTGTCCCTATAAAGCCAAAGCAGCCATTAAGCAAGAATCACCTTTATCAAGCATCAGTTTATTTTATTCTTCTTTTCTGTCTCTAGTCATGTTAGTTCTTAACCTTATCTGGTCATGACCCTCTTTGAGGTTCTGTTGAAAACTATAAAAACTCATGCATGAACATTATACAAAATTTACCATGTGTTTTAGTAAGCCCTCTAAAATCTACCTAAGGTCTATAGCCATACTCAAAGTCCTTTGCTGCATCCACTTGGTACAACCTTAAAACATATTACACTTCTCCACTGAACCATGCTTACTTTTTTTCCAAAATTAATGGACATTATAAAATTTGAGCAATAAGTATGCATAGTGCCTTAAATATGCATAATGACTTAAACAAATAAAGTAAGTTATATTAAAACTGCAGTTAGTCCAATCTGAGCAGTAAATCACTGTAACAGAAAAAAACAGAAAAACAATACATTTACTAACTTTTAAAAAGCAAAAACAAAATAAAGAAGTCATGGATTCTAAGGCACATGATAAAAAATTACTATTTAAAGTATTAAACTAGATTACTAATCCAATTTCTAGACACTTGGATTCTTAAGCAATATAATCTTTAAAGACAACACAAGGCCGGGCACGGTGGCTCACGCCTGTAACCCCAGCACTTTGGGAGGCCAAGGCGGGCAGAATACGAGGTCAGGAGATCGAGACCATCCTGGCTAACACGGTGAAACCCCGTCTCTAATAAAGAATACAAAAAATTAGCCGGACGTAGTGGCGAGCACCTATAGTCCCAGCTACTTGGGAGGTTGAGGCAGGAGAATGGCATGAACCCAGGAGGCGGAGGTTGCAGTGAGCCGAGATTGCGCCACTGCACTCCAGCCTGGGGGACAGAGCAAGACTCTGTCTCAAAAAAAAAAAAAAAAAAAGACAACACAAAATTATATTTATAATGAATTGTCCTTCTACTATATTAAATTAGCCGAATGTCCCCTTTAGGAATAACTTTAGTCCATACAAAAAAGAACTGCAAAAATGGGCGATAAAATATTCCATTCTTAAGTAAAAGTATAGTTTCCAACAACCCTTACTTAATGCAAAAACTTTTTAAATTTTCATTTATTTATTTATTTATTTATTTATTTATTTATTTATTTATTTATTTAGAGATAGGGTCGTGCTCTGTTACCCTGGCTGCAGTACAGTGGTGCGATCTCAGCTCTCTTCAGCCTTGACTTCCCTGGGCTAATGTAATCCTCCCACCTCAGAGTAGCTGGGATAAAAAAAAGGTGCACACTACCACATCTGGGATAATTTTACTTTATTTTATTATTTATTTTTTTGTGTGTGTGGAGATAGGGTCTCACTATATGGCCTAGACTGGTTGAGAACTCCTGGGCTCAAGTGATGTGCCTGCCTCAACCTCCCAAAATTCTGGCATTACAGGAATAAGCCACTGCGCCTGGCATGTGTCTTTAATATTGTTAATGTTTTCCTTATGTTGTAGTCCTTACATTCTACTCAGTATGATTTAACTATCTTAAAATGTTTCTGAAATACGCAAATAAAATAAGTAAAATAAAATGTTATATTATTTTTGTAAAGTGAATTTTCTTTTTTCATTTGCTTTATAATTTTAAACTGTTAGAGATATATTTCCTTCATAATTGACAACTGAAAGGAAAAAAGAGACTATTCTTTTTGGTGAAAGAGTTATGAGTGTGTGTTATACTTTCTGGTAGGTGACTTCTTGACAAGGAATAGAGAAATAGCATGAGTGTGTAAGGTATGCCAGTGGTCCATATAATAGGGCATTTTCCCTTTTAGAACATATATTTATTAATTGAATGTATAGGAGAAAAAAGTTTGCAAAGTAATTTATCTTTTGCCAGTATTAATTGTATTCTTATGATACTAAAAGTATACTCCATGGAAATAAATGCCCCTAATGTATTTTGGCCTCCAGGATAGACACAAAAATGCATACTATGGAGTACTTCTGACACGTTACAGAAATACTAATACTCTATACTTATTCTAATAGTAAACTAACTCAAGTAAACAAAAAGTTCTTAAAATAATTTTTATTTTTATTTTTATTTTTATTTTTTTTTGAGACAGAGTCTTACTCTGTTACCCAGGCGCAATCTCGCCTCACTGCAACCTCTGCCACTCGGGTTCAAGTGATTCTCCTGCCTCAGCCTCCTGAGTAGTTGGGATTACAGGCACCTGTCACCACGCCCTGCTAATTTTTGTATTGATTTCTAATACTAAGGCCACATAGTCTGCCTCAGGAAAAATTATGTTCCTAGTTGTAGCAGTTACCAGGACCTATCGGAAAAACAATGGTATAAAAAGTGGGGGAATGGAGGTAGAAGATGAAAGATATGCTTAATAATTCCTTGTTTTAGCTGAGTCCTTGTATCCAGGTTTCTAAATTACTTATAAAGCATCTATTTACTTTGCAAAGCAGAATAGGATTTTGACTAATGATACTACAGTGAGATATGCAGAGAAACAAAGACCTAATAAAAATTTTATGTATAAATTATTTTTATATTACCTATAGAAAGGATATAAATACTATATCTTCTCCTTACACCACCCAAGTTTAACCAAGTACTATTAATGAATATCAAATAGCATCGTTTCTCATTCAATATAGTCTATCCTTGCTCTTGGTCTTGCCTGAATAAACATGCCCATTTTTCAAGGTCCAATTCATGCCCTACATTCATTATATACAAAACTTAAACAAAACAAAACAAAACAAAACAAACTACATGGGCCGAGTGTGGTGGCTCATGCCTGTAATCCCAACACTTTGGGAGACTGAGGCGGGTGGATCACCTGAGGTCAGGAGTTCGAGACCAGGCTGGCCAACATGGCAAAACCCCATATCTACTAAAAATACAAAATAATAATAATGATAATAATAAATTAGCTGGGCATGGTGGCACAGCTACTTGGGAGGCTGAGTCAGGAGAATCGCTTGAACCCAGGAGGCAGATGTTGCAGTGAGCCAAGATAACGCCATTGCACTCCAGCTTGGGTGACCAAGTGAGACACTGTCTCAAAAAACAAACAAACAAAACAACAACAACACTACATGAACTGGCTGATTTCTCTCTCTCTTTTTTCTTGATTACTAAGCACATTAAATGTAAATTATTTGCAAGTGAATATAGCCTTTTAAAATGGTAAGTTTAAGGCAGGAATTTTCAGTACCTACTATACAATTGGAAGCAGTGTATTTAATCTACACAACTCAATAAAGTTGATACGAGTCATTTAATCTACAAAACTCAGTAAAGTTGATATTGACATTCTAATTTTACAGATAAGAAAATCAAGTGTCAAAGAGGTTAATTTTCCCAAACACACAGGTAGCAAGAGGTTAAATCCTGCATTCAAAATCAAGGCCATTTGGTTTCAAATCCTATGAAAAAGATTCAATAAAATAATATTACATTCAATAAAATATATTCTAGTCCAGTGCATCAATTCTTACTGACAAGAAAAGTTATTTATTGTACCTCTCAAAAGACCTAAATTACTATTATTATCTCAAAGGAAATTCTCTTAGGCTTTTTAATCAACATTATTATTGATTAAAATGCTATTCATGAAAATTCACTGTAAGAGTTCTAGAGTATTCTTATTTTCTAAAAATCATAATGCACCCATATGCATTTTATTACCAAAACTCTTAGAATATTAAGATAAAGCAGAAATTAAGAACTTGTTGCTTAATAATGTGATAGATTATATATATAATATTGAACTTTTTTATTCCTATTAATGATTACACAGATAATCAAATAATATTAGAAATGGTTTTATATTCCTATTTAAATAAAATTCTATTTTACTTATTTGAAAAAAGGATTTAAGGCAGTTCACAATTAAGATAAATTGTGATCTGGCATCAATAGTGCTCTAAAAGAGAAATAAAAACCACATGGATCAATTTTCTCGAAAACTTCAGAAAACAATTATATGAACATTTTTGCTAAACTAAAAGATTTACAAATTTTTTATATAAAAAATGACGTTTCAGTTGTAGACATAAATTGGGATAGACATAAAAATGCACATTGTAGGATCTCTCTGATATGATAATTACCTAATATAACCATATTAACTAATACCAAGGATTAATCATCTAGGCTTTAATAGGAAGTTGTGTTGCCATTAAACCTAGGGTCATTTGCCTTTAAATATTTATAAAGTATTATGCATTATACATGATAGCAATCATTTTTATTTATAAGTATAATTCTAGATGTTAATTTTATCTTTTTCTGCAAGATTTAGACAGTATTTGCTTGTCTTAAAGAAAAGTCCATTTTTTCATTAAAATAAAACTTTACATAAAATTGAAGAAAGTTTAAATTCATTTCAGAATTTTCTCTCTCATCATTTCCATTAACAAGCCTTCAAGGAACAAGAAGTTTATGACTTGGTATATAAATAATTTCCAGAAACAATCAAGCTTATTAAAATGCTATTAGGCAACTAAAATACCTCTTCATTCATCCTAATATGACTCCTTTCAACTCCTAATCATGCCAACATAGTTACTCTTCTTTCTATTACAGTATTGTACTTGATAAGTATCAACTTCTATAGGTAGCATGTCTGTAATTACCCCTAAAGATACAGATTACTAAGAAAAAGTTAAGCAAATTAAAAGAAAATAAAATACTACATTAACTTTCATTTATCACTAAAAGCAATATTAATTTAATAACTTCTTATATATAATTTCTTCTTAGATCTCAGGCACAAAAACCAATACTTGTTAGACACTATTGAAGACTATGATATCCTCTCTTTACTTTTGGAGAAGTATACTAAATCACAGTGAAATTATAAGCATGAATTAAGTATAATCTTAATTTAGACAAAAATTTAAGTGTATAAATGTAAACAGTAATTTATCATAACAGCTTATTTAAAAGTCCCCAAATGTTCTTCCTAAAATCAGTTTAGGATGCATACAAAGGAACTTCTGAGTTCCTTCATTATTTTATCACATCCTTTGAAGAGCTGGGGAAATATAATGGCACTTACTTCACGTATAACCAAAGCATGAATTAGAGTTTATCAATTTGCTTAACTTAAAAATATTAATAGTAGTTAATGTAAGCATTATAACATACCATGTTACTTCCAAGTTTGTCACATTTAATGGAACAAATTCAGAGAGTTCTTCCAAATACAGCAATCTTTAAGATGCTTAAAAGGTTTACTGAAAGCCATGAGGAAAAACCTCTTCATGAATCATAAAATGTTTCCTAAACAAATCAGACTCTGTCTCAATACTTCTATATGTGAAAAGTCACACCAATTTCTCTGATGAATGTAAAAGACTTTAAAATATTTGTCTCATGAAAGCATTTATATATAATAATTGGTTATGACAAAAATAATAAAACATCTTGGTTTCACTATAATTAACATTATAATCACTTATATAGATTCACTAACTTAATTGGTTTGATTAAACAAAAAACCAAAATGGCAAAAGAAAGATAATTTTGTTTTTTTCTTATCAGAGAAAAGGTTGTGTTTATTATTTTTAACAATGTGGCAGTCATAAGAAATAATGTAAGCGTTGTAACAGAAAAACATTGTTTTAGAAACTAAGATAAAAGAATATGTGAAAACATTTTATGGTAACCCCTTCCTGAAAGCAGTGATTATATTACTAATAAGGTCTAATAGTATTTAATCATATTTACCTGTCTCTATCTGGAGAATAATGGTCATCCATGACACGATGTCTATCCATTCGGCTAATTGTATTATAATGTCCGGTAGTAGTGCGTGTCCCTCGAAGCCCCTGTTCCACATTCCGACTACAACAACAAGATCTATTAAGTATCTTAGTAAACCATTTGAAACACTAAGAAATGAGGTTTATTTTAAAGCACAGTAGAAAAAGACAAAATCACTATATGGTGAAGTCCAAATTTTGTTTTCACTAATTGCATCTCTGGTTAAAGGTATAAGTTTCAGTGGAAGGTTGACAGTTAAATAAGATTACTGCTATAACAGATGCAGCATAAGGAGCTCAAATTAAACTAATAACAGTGGGGATATGATAAGAACTATCAAAGTTATTAAAGGATGACTACCAGGTCTCCAGTACTGATATTCAATAATATGCTCAAGAGGATGAGTAGATCTGTACAGAGAAAATATGTTCAGTGTTAGACACATTTGTATACATGACCTATAGGATTGCAGATAGGGATGCCTCATAGGTGGTTGGACATGAGTTCAGAACTTAGGGGAACAAGTCAAAATTTGCACACTTTGTGCCATCTCCCTTGATACCACTCTAGTACAAACTACCATCATTGTGAATATGCCATAAAAACAGCTACCTAAGCTGGGTGTGGTGGCTCATGCCTGTAATCCCAGCACTTTGGGAGGCTGAGGTGGGCAGATCACCTGAGGTCGGGAGTTTAAAACCAGTCTGACCAACATGGAGAAATCCCGTCTCTACTAAAAAATAAAAAATGAGCAAGGCGTAGTGGTGCATGACTGTAATCCCAGCTACTCGGGTGGTTGAGGCAGAAGAATCACTTGAACTCGGGAGGTGGAGGTTGCGGTGAGTGGAGATCCCACCACTGCACTTTAGCCTGGGCAACAAGAGCAAATCTCTGTCTCAAAAAAAGGAAAAAAAAAAAAGCTACCTAAGTAATCTCTTGCTTCAACTCTTACCTCATCCCTGATGACATGCAACAGCTCTTTAAAACACAATTAAGACATGGCATGTCATGTTGTAGGATGAAAGATAGGAGTCCAGTTTTTAATTTATTCTACTGGTGAGCTAATTTTCCTATCCTGTCTGACCCGCCCTTTTCATATTAATTGTAGTGCACTTTATCATCATATGTCAAGTTCACACATAAATATCACTGTAAATGCAGATATATTATTCTTTTACTATCGATTCCCTTCGATATGTCTATTTTGCTGCTGTTATTCAAGTTCCATCCTAGTTTTAATTATTCTTGCCTGCTGGCAAATTTTTCTCTTCTTTTTTCAAAATGGATTTATTGGTATTTTATTTGCACATAAAATTTTGATTGTTATGGCATTGGATTTATAAACTAATTTATGGAAAATTGATATCTTTATTATAGGAAGTAATTCTACCCATGCATAGGGCGTATCTCTCATTGATTGCTTACCCAAAGTTTTACATCTTACTTAAAAAGATCCTGTGAATTCTTAGTACATGAATTGTTAGATACTTTGGGTTACTTTTGAGAATAGCACTTACATTTTATTATATTTTCCAATTAGTAATTGCTAATTTTATAAGTTGATCTATAGACAGCTATTTGGCAGAACTCCTATATTAGTTTTAATATTTTGATTATATTGGATTTCCTGTGTAGATAATTCTATCATTAACAAATAATGATGATTTTCACCTCTTCTCTTCCAATCCTGAAATCTCTTATTTCCTTTCCTTAACACTTTTCAGGACCTGAAGCACTATTTCAAACAGTGACAATATTAATGAACATTCATCTCTTATTTTTGCTATTAATGTAAATTCTGCTAAAGTTTTTCCATTATAATGCTTGCTTTATTAAGCCTTTACGAAGTGTAGGTGGTTTTCTTCTAGTTTACTATCTTATGTGAATAGAAGTTGAACAATAAAATTCTTTCTCTGCCTCTAGTAAGATTTATTTCCCCATTAGTCCATTAATATGATGAATTATCATCACAATTTTTCTGGTGTCTCACTGCCATGATTTAAACTCATGGTTAGATTTACTTAAAGTAAGATTTTTTACATATGGTTGTAACTAAAATGGGCTTCTTAAGCTGGGCACAGAGGCACACAGTCCCAGCATCTGAGCCTAGAGGACTGCTTGAGCCCAGGAGTTTGAGGCTAGCCTGGGCAACATAGTGAGACTGTGTCCTTGAAAAAAAAAAAAAAGAAAATGGAATACATATATATTTTATTATACTTTAAGAATTAGAACTAAGGTTATGTTAGTTCCAGAAAAAGAATTAGGCAACTTCCCTTCTTTATCTGTTTCTAGAGCCAGTTGTATAGAACAGATATTAGTTCTCAAACACTTGGTTAAAACTTACCCATAATAACTTTTTAGTCTGGAATTCTCTTTATGGATGGATCGGGGGAAGACAGTAGTTTGTCTTTGAGTACCGTTTCAACCTATTTGCTGGTTGTTATTTTTTATTATTATTTAATTGTTTTTTTTTGAGACTGAGTTTCACTCTTCTACCCCAGGTTGGAATACAATGGCAGAATCTCAGCTCTCTGCAACCTCCACCTCCCGGGTACAAGCAATTCTCCTGTATCGGCCTCCCAGGTGGCTGGGATTACAGACACCTGTCACCACGCCTGGCTAATTGCTTTGGATTTTTAGTAGAGATGGGGTTTCACCATGTTGCCCAGGCTGGTCATGAACATTGGTTGTTATTTTATTTAACTTTCATTTCTTCTTGCGTCAATTTTAATATATCTATTTCAGAAATTTAACCATTTTGCCTAGATTAACAAATTTAGTAACAAAATTTCATAATGATTATTATTTTTAAAGTCTTTTTCTTATCTGTAGTTGTTTCCCTTTTTCAATGTTTTATTTGTTTATACCGCTCATTTTTCATGTACAGTCCTTTTATTGTATTATATGTCACCAATCTTTTCAAATAACTAACTTTTGGGTTAACAAACATTCTTATCTTCACTTCTTTTTCTTACTGTCTGTGCCTCATTTTGTGTCAGTTTCACTGATTTTTCCCTAATCTTTATTAATTCCCTCCTTCATATTTCTTCAGGACTTTCTCCATTATTCTGTACTGTTTCCTAAATTCAGTGTTTATTTAGTTCTCTATTTTCATTAAAATTTTCTTGTCAAGTAAACATTGCACATATTTATGGTATACATGATGTTTTGATATGACAAGTAAACATTGCACATATTTATGGTATACATGATGTTTTGATATGACAAGTAAACATTGCACATATTTATGGTATATATGATGTTTTGATATGTGCATACATTGCAGGATGGCTAAATAAAACTATTTAACATTTGCACTACCTCAAATATTTATTCTTTTGTTTGAGAACACTTTACTCTCTCAGAAATTTTCAAATATATATTAACTATAGTTACCATTATACACAGTAGATCTCTTGAACTTATTCCTCTTGTCTAAGTGAAATTTTGAGTCTTTTGACCTATATCTCCACAATCATCTCACCCCACCAGGCTCTTTTCTCTGTTTCAGAGACTGCAACTTTTTAGATTCTACATATAAGTTACATCATCTGGTATTTGTTTTTTATACCTGGCTTATTTCACCTAACATAATGACCTCTAGGTTCAACTATGTTGTCAGAAATGACAGAATTTTCTTCTTTTTAAAAGTTGGAATAGTATTTCATTGTGTATATTAACATTTTTATTACCTGTATATCTGTTGATGACAGTTTCATTCCATATCAATTCTGTTGTGGATAATGTTGCAATGATCATGGGAGTGCAGATATCTTTTTAAATATTAATTTTTTTTAACTTTGTGAGTACATAATAGGTGTATGTATTTATGGAGTACAGGAGATATATTGATAAGGGCACAAAATACCTAATAATCCCAACATAGAAAATGGGAAATCCATCCCTTCAAGCATTTATCTTTTGTGTTACACAGAATCCAATTATACTCTTTTTTTTTTTTCTTTTTTTGAGACAGAGTCTTGCTTTGTTGCCCAGGCTGGAGTGCAGTGGTGCAATTCTGGTTCACTGCAACCTCCACCTCCCGGATTTCAGCGATTTTCCTGCCTCAGCCTTCCAAGTAGGTGGGACTATAGGCGTGCACCACCACGCTCGGCTAATTTTTGTATTTTTAGTAGAGATGGGGTTTCACCATATTGGCCAGGCTGGTCTCGAACTCCTGACCTCATGAACCATCTGCCTTGGCCTCCCAAAGTGCTGGGATTACAGGTGTAAGCCACTGTGCCTGGCCCCAGTTATACTCTTTTAGTTATTTTTAAATGTACAATTGAATTATTTTGACTATAGTTGCCTTGTTGTGCTATCAAATTCTAGGTTCTATTTATTATTTCCATTCTTTGTATTCATTAACCGTCGCCACATCCCCTTCACCCCCGCTACCTATCCCAGCCTCTGGTAATCATCCTACTAGTCTCCATCTCCATATGTTAAATTGTTTTGATTTTTATATCCCACAAATAAGTGACAACATGCAATGTTTGTGTTTCTGTGCCTGGCTTATTTCACTTGACATAACGACCTCCAGTTCCATCCATGTTGTTACAAATGACAGGATCTCATTTCTTTCTGGCTGAATAGTACTCCATCATGTATAAATACATTTTCTGTATCCATTAATCTGCTGATGGACATGTAGGTTGCTTCCAGATCTTGGCTATTGTGAACGGTACTTCAACAAACATAACAGTGCAAATATCTCTTTGATATACTGATTTCCCTTCTTTTGGGTATATACCAAGGAGTGGGATGGTGGATCATATAGTAGCTCTATTTTTAGTTTTTTGAGGAACCTCCAAACCATTCTCCATAGTGGTTGTACTAATTTACATACCAACCAATAGTGTACAAGAGTTCCCTTTTCTTCACATATTTGCCAGCATTTGTTATTGTTTTAGGATATAAGCCATTTTGACTGGGGTGAGATAATATGTCATTGCAGTTTTGATTTGCATTTCTCTGATGCTCAGTGATGTTGAGAATCTTCTGATATGCCTGGTTGCTATTTGTATGTCTTCTTTTGAGAAATCTCTATTAAAATCTTTTACCCACTTTTTAACTGGCTTATTGGAATTTTTTTCCTACAGAGTTGTTTGAATTCCTAATACTTTCTGGCTATTAATCCCTTTTCAGATGGATAGTTTCTTTGCAAATATTTCCTCCCATTCTGTGGGTTGTGTCTTCATTTTGTTATTTCCTTTGCTGTACAGAAGCTTTTTAACTTGATATGATCCCTTTTGTCTACTTTTTTTTTTTTGAGACACAGTCTCACTCTGTCGCCCAGGCTGGAATGCAGTGGCACGATCTCGGCTCACTGCAAGCAGCTCTGCCTCCCAGGTTCATGCCATTCTCCTGCCTCAGCCTCCCAACTAGCTGGAACTACAGGCGCCCGCCACCACGCCCGGCTAATTTCTTTTTTTTTTTTTAATAGAGACAGGGTTTCACCATGTCAGCCATGATGGTCTCGATCTCCTGACGTCTTGATCCGCCTGCCTCGGCCTCCCAAAATGCTACGATTACAGGCGTAAGCCACCGTACCCTTTTGTCTACTTTTGCTTTGTTTGCCTGTGTGTGGGGTATTACTCAAGAAATTGTTGCCAAGATGAATGCCCCAGAGAGTTTCTTGAATGTTTTCTTGTAGTAGTTTCACAGTTTGAGGTATTAGATTTAGGTCTTTAATCCGTTTTAATTTGATTTTTGTATATGGCAAGAGATAGGGGTCAAGTTTCATTATTATTCATATAGATATCCAGTTTTCCCAGCATCATTTATTGAAGAGACTTTCCTTTCTGTAATGTATGCTCTTGGCACGTTTGTCAAAAATGAGTTCACTGTAGGTGTATGGATTTGCTTCTGGGTTCTCTATTGTGTTCCACTGATCTACATGTCTGTTTTTATGGCAGTATCATGCTTTTTCAGTTACTATAGCTCTGTAGCATAATTTGAAGAAAGGAACGTGATTCCTTCAGTTTTGTTCTTTTTGCTCAGAATAGTTTTGGTTATTCTGGGTCTTCTGTGGCTCCACATGAATTTTAGAATTATTTCTCCAATTTCTGAGAAGAATGCCATTGGTATTCTGATACGGATTGCACTGAATCTGTAGATTGCTTTGGGTAGTATAGAAAGTTTAACATCATTGATTATACCAATCCATGAATGTGAAATATCTTTCTATTTTTGTGTGTGTCATCTTCAATTTCCTGCACCAATGTTTTAGTTTTCATTGTAGAGATCTTTCATTTCTTTCATTAAGTCAATTTCTAGGTATTTAATTTTATTTGTGATTGTTATAAATGGAATTACTTTCTTGATTTCTTTTTCAGATTGTTCACTGTTGCCATATAGAAATGCTACTGATTTTTGTATGTTGATCTTGTATCCTGAAACTTCACTGAATTTATCAGTTCGAATAGTTTTTGGTGGAGTCTTTAGGTTTTTCCAAATATAAGATCATGTCATCTGCAAGCAAGAATAACCTGACTTCTAACTTTCCAATTTAGATGCCCTTTATTTATTTCTCTTGTCTGATTGCACTAGCTAGGACTTCCAGTACTGTGTTGAATAAGAGTGGTATTCATTCTTATTCACGGCATCCTTGCTGTGTTCCAGATCTTAGAGGAAAGGCTTTCAGTTTGTCCGCATTCAGTATGATACTAGCTGTGAGTCTGTTGTATATGGCTTTTATCATGTTGAGGTATGTTCTTTGTATCCCCAGTTTTTTGAGGGTTTTTATCTTGAAAGGATATTGAATTTTATCAAAAGCTTTTTCAGCATCAATTAAAATAATCATATGGTTTTAGTACTTCATTCTGATGATATATCACATTAATTGGCTTGTGTATGTTGAATCATCCTTGCATCCCAGAGATAAATTTTACTTGGTCATAATGAACGACCTTTTTAATGTATTGTTGAATTCGGTTTCCTAGTTTTTTTGTTTTGTTTTGTTTTTTTCCAGGATTTCTGCATCAATATTCATTAGAGATATTGGCCTATAGTTTTTTGTTTTTTGTTTTTTTTTAATGCGTCTGTCTGCTTTTGGTATCAAAGTAATAACAGCCTTGTAGAATGAGTTTGGAAGTATTCCCTCCTTCTTTATTTTTTGAAATAGTTTGAGTAGATTTGGTATTGGTTCTTCTTTAAATGTTTGTTAGAATTTAGCATTGAAGCCATTGGGTTCAGGTTTTTCTTTACTGGGAGACTATTCATTATGGCTTTGATCTTGTCATTTGTTATTGATCTGTTTAGCTATTGGATTTCTTCGTGGCTTAATCTAGTAAGTGTCTACGAGTTTATGCATTTCTTCTATATTTTCCAATTTATTGGCATATAGTTGCTCGCAGCAGCCACTAATTGTCCTTTGAATTTCTATGGTATCAGTTGTAATGTGTCCTTCTTCATTTCTGATTTTGTTTATTTGGGTCTTCTCTCTTTTTTCCTCTGTTAGTCTGGCTAAAGGTTTGTCCATCTTGTTTATCTTAAAAAAAAAAAAACCTGTTTCATTGATCTTTTGTATTGTTTTCTATCTATCTTAAAGTCAATAACTCTTAGATTTGCTCTTTTGAGTCTATTTTCTAGATCTTGTAGGTGTGCTTCACTGTTTTTTATTTGTTTTTCTTTTGTTTGCTCTTTGCATTTTCAAATGGCCTCTTGAAGGTCACTAATTCTTTCTTCTGCTTGATCTATTCTGCTCTTAAGTGACACTGATGCATTCTTCAGTATGTCAATCGCATTTTTCAACACCAGAATATCTGTTTGATTATTTTTAATTATTTCAATCTCTTTGTTAAATTTACCATAGAATTCAGAATTCCTTCTCTGTGTTATATAGAATTTCATTGACTTTCCTCAAAACAGCAATTTTGAATTTTCTATCTGAAAGGTCACATCTGTTTCTCAAGTATTGGTCCCTGGTGCCTTATGTAGTTCCTTTGGAGAAGTCATGTTTTCCCGGATGATCCTGATGCTTATAGATGGTCTTTGGTGTCTTGGCATTGAAGAGTTAGGTATTTATTGCAGTCTCGGCTTGTTGTGCCCATCCTTCCTGGGAAGGTTTCCCGATTCCCAGGTATTCAAAGGGACTTAGGCCCCAAGCCCAATAATGCTGCTTTTTGCAGACTCATAGAGGTACCACTTTGGTGGTCTTTGATAAGATCCAGAATAATTCTCTGGATCACCAGAGACTCTTATTCTTTTCCCTTATTTTCTCCCAGACAAATGGAATCTCTTTCTCTCTCTCTGCTGAGCTGCCTGGAACTGGGGTTGTGGTGATGCAAACACCCCTGTGGTTACCACCACTGGTTCTGTACAGGGTCAGACCTGAAGCCAGAACAGCATTGGGTCTTACCCAAGGCCCACTGTAACCACTACTTAGCTACTATTGCCTATGTTCACTCAAGGTCCTAGGGCTCTACAATCACCAGATGGCAAAGCCAGCCAGGTTTGGGTCCTTCTCTTCAAGGTGGTAAGTTCCCCTAGGCCCTGAGCAGATCCACAGGTGCTATCTGGGGGCTATGGATTAGAGTCAAACACCTTAGAAATTTGCCTAATGTTCTATTCTACTGTGGCTAAGCTGGCTCTCAAACTACAACATAAAGTCCTTTCTGCTCTTCCCTCCCCTTTCCACAGGCAGAAGAGCCTCTCCCTGTGGGATCTACCACCACTGGCCCACAAGGGGGTTCTGTCAGGCCACTGCAATGTTCACTGAAAGCCCAAGGTTTCTTCTCAGTTTGTGGTGAATGCTGCCAGGCCTGTGACTCACCTCTCAGGGAAATAGGCTCCCCTCTGGCCCAGGGCAGGTACAGAAATGCTAAACTTATACTAACTTTGTACTCAGGGACTCCATGAGCCTGTTGCTCTAACCCATTGTGACTGAGCTGACATCTAAGGTGCAAGACAAAGTCATGTTAGTTTTCCCTCTGTTTTTCTCAAACAGAAGCAGTCTTTCATCATAGCCGCCACAGGTGGGAATGTGCTGAGTCACCCGTGAAGCCTGCACATCTCAGAGCCCAAAGCCCTACAGCATAGTTTCTGGGTATCACTGCTGGTTATTCAGTGCCCAGGGGGCCTTTATTCAGCAGGTGATTAATCCCGCAGGACTGAGTCCTTCCTTTCAAGGCAGCAACTTCCTTTCGGCTCGTGTTTGTCTAGAAATATGCCAGAGCTAGGGCCTGGAATGGGGGCTTCATGACTCTGCCTAGTTCCCTCTCCTACTGTGGCTGAGCTGGTATCCAAGAAGCAAGACAAAGCCCTCTTTACTCTTTCCTCTCCTCTCCTTAAACAGAAGGAAGGAGACACTTTAATTGCAGTAAGTTGTACTGTCTGGGGTTGGAGGAGGAGTGGTACAAGCACTTCTTTAGCCATGCCATCTGATATCTCCTTAGGTCATGTGCCACCCTAGTCCTCTGGCTCTGAGCCCAGCCCAGCACTAGGTGCTGCTTAGGAGTTGTAGTCTTTGTGTCCTTTCCAGTTTACCTAGGACTCCAGAGCACTTTGTCCCACTGTGGCATGGCTTGCTAAGAAACTTAAGTTCTGACTGATGGAATGGGTGATTCCTCTACGACTAAATCTGGTCCAAATGCTCCCTCCATATCCAGGCACTGGCCGAGCCCAGCACAGCTTTGCTCTCTGCTATGACAGGGCAACACTGAGTTCAATATAAAGTTCCCCAATCACTGCGCTCTTCCTCTCCCAAATGCACAGACTTTCCATGTTGAACAACTGTTGGTGGGGGATAGGAGAAGGATGGCATTGGTGATTCAAGACTGTCTCTCCAAACCTCCTCAATGTCACTTCCAATCATATGAAGTTAAAACCAGGTACTGTGTTTGCTCACCTGATTTTTGGGTCTTGTGATAGTGCTTTTCAGTGTGCAGATAGCTGGTAAAATTTGGTATTCCTGTGAAGATATGAATGATGTAGGTATTCCACCATTTGGCTTTGTCCCCTCACAGGTATCTTTTTGACATACTGATTTCATATCCTTTGATACTCGGTAGTGGAACTACTGAATCATATGGTAGTTCCATTTTAATTTTTGGCGGGTACCTCCATATTGTTTTCATTAAATAATGACTGTATTAGTTTACATTGCAATCAATAGTGTACCAGGGTTCCCTTTTCTCCACGTCCTTGCCATCTCATATTATTTTTTGCCTTTTGAAAAGAGCCATTCTAACAGTTGTGAGGTAATATCCTATTTCATTATTTTGAAGCATTCCTATTTTTTGATAAATATCCTTTAAGAGAAAATTTCCTAAATACTGCTTGTGTCCCACAAATGCTTGCATCATTTTCATTTGTCATTCAATCCTAATATTTCCTAATATCTCAATTATTTCACTTATAATCAAAAGTTATTTCAGAGTATTTTAGCTAAGTTCTAGGAATTTAAAACCTATCTTTGCAAAACTGCTTTATAAGTTTATTGAATAATATTCAGAGAAAATGATTTATCTGGGATTTATTGAGGTTTACTTTTTAACGAGTTTCTGTTACCAGTTATTTTTGTAAAGTTATGTTGTGTTAAAAATAATTTATATTCTTTGCTTTAATGGTATGTAATTTTATATTGAGATACACAAAAAGATATATACACAAAATATAGCATAGTTGAGTCACACAATAAATTTGACATTATTCAAACCTTCTAAGTCATTGCTAATTTTTTTTGGGGGGGGCTGATTATTGATTTCTGTTAGAGATATGTTAAAACCTCCAACTAAAACTGTTTATTTATTTCTTTCTATAACCCTGCCAGTTGTTGCTTCCTATCTTTAGAAGCTCTTTATATGTTAAGGAACAAATTTGTCCATGATCATTACACCCAGGTATTTTTATCAGTTTTTATAATGCCTTAGGGCAAATTTGAAAAAGTACTGCTTTTTTACAGAAATGGCCTTATGAGCATACAATTGAGCAAAATTCTAGCTACAGTTTGGCCCTTTCTTGGCTTTTGGTCCAGTCTTTGTGTAAAGTACAGACTGTCTAATTCAAAGTGGTAGTAATGGTTATATATTTTGAATTCAGTAATTTTTCCTAGAACATATATTTCTTTGTCCTTTATGACACTTTTGACATTGCATTCATTTTTTTCTTCTGATTGAAATTGGGATCTTACTTTCCTTTTAGATGATATATAGTTATTACATTTTTTCATGCCTTTGTTTTCATATTCTCTGTGTTCTTTTAAGGACATTGCTTATGAGTGATATGTTAGTGGATCTTATTTTAGGAATGATAAGGTTACTTGTATTTTAAAAATGTTACTTCTCTCTATAATTTATCAATGATGCCTTTTTTTAAGCTAACATTTTTGCCCTAGATTGTCTAGTTACACACTTCTGTTTCTTCATGGAATAAACACTTTATGTTTGAGCTCCTGTCATGATGGGCTTTCTATCATATGAAACATAATCTGATCTAAAACAGTAGATATCTAAAAAGATAGATATTCCTATCTTCTATTGGACTGTTCAAATGTTCTTTACCTGATACAAGTAAAGTGTGATATAATATGAAACACATTTGGTCTTTGTCTTGAGTTCCTAAAACCATTGGAATTTCTTAAGTGATAGAGTGTCTTTTGTTACTGATCCCCTCTGATAACTTCTGAGTTTATGCTAATGATTGCTAAGGGTGGGTCCCCTGGATATCCTCTTGATGGGACCAGTCTACAGAGAGACCAAGTGATTACAGGGCTGGAACTTTCAGCCCCACCTACTGACCTACAGAAAGAGGGCTGAGGGCTGGAGATTAAACTCTATAGAAACTTTTGAACAAGATTTGATGAGCTTCCATGTTGCCCAAATCTCATCCTACGCATTTCTTCATCTGCATTTTTAAAAATGTCTTTTATAATAAACTGGTAAACATAATTAAAGTGTTTAACTGAGTTCTGTGAGCTGTCCAAGTAAACTATCAAATTAAGGAGAGGGGCTATGAAAACTCCAATTTATAACTGGATAGGTCACAATCTGGGACTTGCAATTGGCATTTGAAGTAGGGGACAGTCTTGTGGGACTAAGCCTTTAACCCTTTAACATGTGAAATCTGATACAATTTCGAGTATAGTGTCAGAATTGAACTGAATTATAGGATTCTTAGGTGCTATCTGCTGGCAAGTTGCTTGGTGTGGGAAAAAATCCCCACAAATCTGGTCACAAAGGTGTTCTGTGTTGAGTAGAGTGTACAAAGAACAAAAACATTGTTGTTTTTCCTCGTACACAGGCATTCTTTAATTTTCCTAGAGGATGGTAGGGTTCAGTTTATTAAAGTTACAAATTTAAAACTAGTTCTCAAACTTTAAATTTCAGATTACACATGCTATTATATTGATAAGTGTACCACAGTTAAGTACTTTTAAAAAAATGTTTAATAATTTTGGTCCCATTTATAAACTTTGTTAATTCAACATCTTCAAACATTTTAAACCATGTTCATCAACTTAATATATCAGACATTCTTTTTAATTTCTGCAATTGTCTAAGTTACATAAATCTTATTTTAGTGGCTTATATCCTTCAAACATAATAAATCTAAAGCTCTCTTAGACATTCCGATATTCTGTGTAAAATTAAGACTCAATTAAAATTATTAGTCAAATACTCAATTATTTATTTAAAATAGGATGTATAAGTGTGTCATTCTAACTGGTCAAAATTTCTTAAACAGTCCAAGTATGTACAATGTAAATTATGCACATATTTCTTGTTAGCTTCACCTATTATTTCCATGATTCTTATTCCATTAAGCTTGTCTGTACTTAACCGGGTTAATCAGAGATTTCTAGTAAGCATTAAGACTGCTAGCTACAGATTTTCTGAGCTGTTCATCCCACTGCACATGCTTTTAAAAATTATTATTCTCACCTGTAAACCCAGCACTTTGGGAGGCCAAGGCAGGCAGATCACCAGGTCAGGAGATCAAGACCATCCTGGCCAACATGGTGAAACCCCATCTCTATTAAAATACAAAAAATTAGCTGGGCATGGTGGTGTGGGCCTGTAATCCCAGCTACTTGGGAGGCTGAGGAAGGGGACTCGCTTGAACCCAGGAGGCGGAGGCTACAGTGAGCCAAGGTTGCAACACTGCACTCCAGCCTGGGGACAGAGCAAGACCCTTTCTCAAAAAAAAAAAAAAAAAAAACAAAGAAAAAATTATTATTCTGATATTTGTTACTAATTTTAAACATCAGTCAAATTTTCATTTTTTCCTATATATTAAATTACCAATTATCTATATCATTCATGAATATAATTAGTTGGTTCTACCTAGATATACTCACATCAATATGTGATTGAAAACTGGTTCTTCTGAGTTATTTTGAACTCTTAAAATAAAATAACATATAGGTTGTCTAAAATTACAAAATAAGTCATATTTCATTTTACTCTCGTTATGCAGGTTATTGTATAGCATCTTGTTTTTCCTTGAATAGCATTTTGTTTTTCCTTAAATAAATAAAACCATCTTGTTTTTCCTTAAATTCTTTTTCCACAAGAATCTCTTATCTTTAGAGATTATTAATGATACGTGATAAATAGGTCTATAATGCCATTGTGATGGTTCACATTAGGTGTCAACTTGAATGGAATGAAAGATGCCTAGGCTGGTAAAGTATCATTTCTAGGTGTGTCTGTAAGGATGTTGCCAGAGGAGACTGACATTTGAATATGTGGACTGGGAGAGGGAGACCCACCCAATCCACCATCCAGTCAGCTGCCAATGTAGCTAGAACAAAGCAGGTGAAGAAGGTGGGATAACCTTGCTTGCTAAGTTTTCCGGCTTCTTTCTTTTTCCTGTGCTGGTTGACTCCTTTCACTCCTGCTGCCCTTGGATACCCAACTCCAGGTTCTTTGGTCTTTGGACTCTGGAACTTGCACTGGTGGCTTGCTGGTGGCTCTCAGGCCTTTGACCACAGACTGAAGGCTGCACTGTCGGCTTCCCTGGTTTTAAGGCTTTCAAAATGGACTCACACTCAGACTGAGCCACTACTGGCTTCTCCCTTCCCCAGCTTGCAGAAGTCCTATGGTGGGACTTTGTCTTATAATCACATGAGCCAATTCTCCCTAATAACTCCCTTTCATATATACGTATATCCTATTAGTTTTGTCCCTCTGAGTAATACAGCCACCCTACAAATAAAATGAGTAGTCTATCTTACCTTTGTGGAGGAGGGACACTGGGTGACCATGATCTAGTCCTTCCTATAACATCTACTCGATGAGGAGACCCTGATGGTGAACAATGGTTTGATGACATTACTTGTTCTGGCACTGACAATGTTGAGCTTTGAAGATCTCGACCATCACGTCGATAATCTAAAGGTATAAAATTAATAAATATTATAGTTATATATATACACTAAGTCCTTTGTATCTTTTGTACTTTACTCAAAAATAAAATGTTGGTGAAGTTGAAAGACTTCTAATATATTAAATATAAAGTATAAAGGATAAACCATAATATTATGACAAAACATTTTATGAATACGTAAATTAAAAAGGAATGACAGATATCCAAATATTTAAATAGTTACTATATCTAAGGCATTGTGCTGGGTAAAGCTTTTATATAAACTTAGACTAAAATTTTACATATAATCATCTCCAATAAAAGACTCAAATTTATTCTAAAAATATTTTCATCTCTTCAATGACCTAGAAAAGCTTCAAATAATTCTTAACAATTGTTATTTAAAATTATTAAGCTCATAAAAAACTCCTAAACATTAAGATCATTTCTTTAAGTGATGAAAGTTTTAGAAAACATCCCAAATACCATTTGTAGTACATGTGTAAATGGCTTTTGCTTTTTTTTTTTTTTAATGAGATGGAGGTCTCACTATGTTGCTTAGGGCAGCCTCAAATGACCCTTCCACCCCAGCCTCCCAAGTAGCTGGAACCACAGGCCCATGCCACTGCACCTGGCTACCATTTTTCTTACAGTATATGACAGGGCTGATATACAGTAGAAGTCTGAGAATAAAAATACGACAAATCAGAGGAAAGTAACAGCCCAATGATTTGACACATTTACACAAAGAATATTAGAAGAGATACTATCTAAAAGAGTACTAGAAAGCAATTGGTATTGTGGACAGATGGAAGGAAAGTAGAAGGACTTCTAAGCTGGTAGAAAAACAACAGTTCAGTGTGGGGCAGCAGTATGGAAATGAGCAGGAAAAGTAAGTTTGACTCAAGTTGTAGATATCTAAAACATCATGAGGTTGGTAATGGAAAGAGCCTGAAAATTTCTGAGCAGGAAGTAATATTATCACCACCACCACCATTATCTTCATCATACTCTTTGTGGCTATTATTAATTGATGTTTTACTATGTGCTAGGAACCCTGCTATGCACTTTAAAAAAGTGTTCTGTTATGACGTTTGTTTCAGAAATAACTCAGAAACAACTGTTCATATGTGATATTTCCTATCCTGATAATGTTTTACAGTATTATCTCACATTAGATTCCCTAGAAACAAGGATTCACATGCACATAGATAAGTGAAGTAGTGTCCTCAGGAAAAAGGAGAAGAGCAGAATAGGGTAAGAAAAAAGGGAAGAAACTAAGCAATGATGTCTTCTCAGTCTGATCCAATTGTATGCTCTGAAACATGAACAACTGCCCAGGGTTGGTCTGACTTCGAGGTAAGTGGCCTGGATTTTTGTACTCCTGTGCTAGTCACTCACTGGCTAAAGCCTGCCAGTGGAGAGTCGGCAAGGTGTTTAACCTTATGGATGAGGTGGTTTCCATTTGACCAGGCAATTCTCCAGAGAGAGGGACAGCTGTGAGTTGTTAACAACCAACACTCCCCGTAACTGGATGAGTAAACGAGCTGGTAAACGGGATATGGGTGGAACATCAACAGCATCCACTACAACTTCCAAATAATTGCAGCTGAATGTAAAGTACACTAACACAGCGGGATGCAGCAAACCAGAGAAATACAGAACTGCACACAATGCCCATTCATCCCAAGAATCTCATGTTCCTCCTTTTGGCTCTTTGGTCACAAACTCTGTCTTAGATATATGTACTGAGTGAGTCTTTACTGGTGTTTGTGGATAGTCCCCTTGAGTTCATAACTTTGCAGACTTATCCTTCTTTCCATCTAGATATACTACTTTCATCTAGATACCTTCATTTTATTTTAGACTCCTATTATATAGTAAATATTTTTATTGCTTAAAATTTAACATGACTTTTTAATTGTGTTATTTTAATTTTTACTCTTCAGTTTTCAAAGCTGCATGAGTTTTGAATGGTCTTCCTAACCTTTTTGTTTCCAGAGCTCTGTTGTTTTTAGTCCATGATTTTGCACAGCACAAGGTTTTCCCAGGAACACATACACTATATAATAGAAAACAACTCTGCCAAGAAGATTTCCATTTTCATTTGAGAAAACAGAGGTAAAAAAATCTAAATTAAGTGTCAAATACCAGGGTTGAGACTTAAAAGAAGATATTTCTGACTCCAGTGCTCTCACTGTGTCCCAATACTACATTCTGCTCTGATGATGGAAGTCATACTTTAGGAAGATGAAGCTGACATCAGTATACAATTCATACTGAAGCTTAGAGAGATTGCAACAAGATTAATTGTTCTTATAAAACTTAGAACAGTATTGTCCAACAGAACTCTAAAATGATGGAATGTTCTTCTATCAGTGCTGTCCAATTTGGTAGCCACTAGACATACATGACTATTGAGCATTTGAAATCTGGATGGTATAATGAGAATCTAAAATTTAAACATGTTTATTTTAAGTTCATTTAAATAACCACATACAGCTAGTGGCTATATATACTATACATTTAGTAAAATAGAACAAGGAAAAGGAAAATCAAAATACCAGAAGAGGAGGACATTTTGTAATTTTATATAGGGTGGTTAGACTAGATAACACAAATTGAGAAGGTGACATTTCAGAAAGAATTGAATGAGATGTTTTTCCAAGCTGATAAACACAGAGAGAAGGGTTCCAAGACAAGTGAAAAGGCCCCAAGGTAGCAGTGCATCTCACATGTTCACAGAACAGCAAGGAGGACAGGGTGCTTGGAGTGGAGCAAGTGATGAAGAGCAGATATTGGAGACATTTGGAGGGAAGAGGGAAGATTATGTAGAGGCTTGTACATTATTGCAAACATTTTGGCATTTAATCTGAGTGATTTTAACCCATTAGCGGGTTTTAAGCAGAAATTGTGCATGTTTTAACTTTTGCTTAAGGCTAGACAAGGTAGTAAATCATACATGCAATAACAGCAGCTTGAACTAGGATAATAATGGAGATTATGGAAGTGGATGTATTTTGAAGGCATAGCAATAAAGACAATTTTGTGAAAGATTTGAGAGACAAGAGAGAAAAAGAAGAGACAAGAACAAATCTAAAATTCTGACTCAAGGAGAAGAATTAAGTTATCAAATGACATGGTTTGGTGGAAAGGATCAAAAGTTTAGTTTTGGACATGTTAAGTTGGAGATATCTACTACATTTCCAAGTGAAGATGTCAGGTGGGCAGTAAACTATAAAGATTTAAAGAAAAAATAAGTAGAATTTACTAGAGATATACATTTGGGAGTTTTAGCATATAGATAACTATTTAAAGGCATGGGACTTTAAACAGACTTGAGATCACTACAAGAAGGAGTAAGATAGAGGAAAGATCCAAGAATAGAGTTCAGACCATGCCAACATGAATCAATTACATTTTGTGACTAGATAAAAAAGCAAAAAAAAGAGCAACAATTAATGCACCTTAACTTTTTAATTTAGCCTATTAGGAAGTCAAGAGTATGCTACTGGCTGGCCATGGTGGCTCATGCCTGTAATTCCAGCACTTTGGGAGGCCAAGGTGGGAAGATCCCTTAAGGTCAGGAGTTCAAGACCAGACTGGCCAAATGGTGAAATCCCATCTCTACTAAAAATACAAAATTAGCTGGGAATGGTGGCACGTGCCTGTAATGCCAGCTACTGAGGAGGCTGAGGCAGCAGAATTGCTTGAACACAGGAGGTGGAGGTTGCAGTGAGCCAAGATCACACCACTACACTCCAGCCTGGACCACAGAGCAAGACTCTGTCTCAAAAGGAAAAACAAAAAACAAAAAAACAAAAAAACTATACTACTAAGATAAGAGTAAGAAACGTTTATTGAGGTTGACTAGTTTGGAGAAGGGGAATGAGGGTAGTTTCAGTTGCATAGGTCAAATATTAAATATGTTGAAAAGAATCTTGAGAAATATGTTAGGACTGTTGCTAAACATTTGAAAGTCATTTATAAAAAGATCATCATTATAACCCAAGGAAAGATTACATACATAGATAGAAAAGAAGTCTGGTTATTGACTTTAAGAGATACTACTGAGAAAAGGAGAAGTTACTTCAAGAACTCAAATAATGCAGTCACATGGAGATTAAAAATAAATATACAAATATCTCTCCAAAATTAGACATAATTAAATCCTCAACCTTTTCAATGGGAAAGAAATTATTTACATTTGTATATATTGTTTCAGGTCACAGTAGAAAAGAATTCTAAAATTTTACATGACCAGATTTGGTATTTTATCTATATGTAGTCTATTCAAGTTGTGAAGTGCATCAATAGGTTAAAAGGGATGGTCTATAACCATTCCCATTCCTGTTGCTCAGTATACTGTCAGGGCAAACTCCATGCCTAGAATTGCTTACTTGGGAAAAATTTCCATATCAAAGTTTCAACTTACTTTAAAGAATATTAACAATGCAAATGTCAAAGTTACTTCTGACTTAAAAAGACTTGGTATCAGAATAAGCCAAATAAAGAACACATGGAGGAACTTCTAGTTTCTAAGGAGCTTGTAATGTTTTCACTCTGTCCTAACAACAAATAAAAAGCTGAACAGACTGAAAAAGCAACAAATTTTCTTGGATCTGTAAAAGAGGGATGACACAGGGCAAACAACTGCCCCCAAGATTGAAGAGACAGACAGGTGAAAACAGGGAGTCACAGCTTTTGGAGAAGATACTCATGAGGTGAAAGTAGTGTGGGAACCAGTGCCAGAGTAGGAAAACTTGACCTTCAAATGACAAATTGCTAGAGGATCAGTTAAGAACAAGTCTGAGAGTTATAAGCTCCACGGGAACCCAGTCATTGAGGTCTCCTACAATATTGTTAGACTTACCTCTAGGAACTCCACCAGGTTCCCACAGTAAATATTGAAGAAAAATCTCCTCTTGTTTCCGGGAGGGAGAGGGAAACAGGAACCATTTTGAAATACTCCAGACTGCTCTGCTTTTCTTAACAAGACTTTCCCTCAGGGGAAACTAATTAACTAAAGCCTAACCAACCTGGGAGAAGGGAAATACCCAAATCTAGTCCACTCTTGCCTTCCAGACAGGAGAAGGAAACAATTCCAGCCCACTCTAACCATCTTGTTCCACCTAAGGGAGGAGGGAAAAAATGAGAACCACTTGTAATTTTCACAATCCGCAGGTTCACTAAGACTGAGACCTAATTATAGGAATATAGAATGCTTCCCTTTCCCCACCTTACCAGCGCATTACTAAAGGCTTATTTACATCAATTTCTTTTAACCAGCACATCATGTCTGCCTATCGATAAAAAGTTATCAAGAAAAAACAATTACAGGCTGGGGATGGTGGCTCACCATTTTGGAAGGCTAAGGCAGGTAGATTACTTGAGGCCAGGAGTTGAAGACCGGTCTGGGCAACATGGGGAAAACCTGTCCCTATTAAAAAATACAAAAACTAACTGGACATGATGGTGCACACCTATGGTCCCAGCTAGTAAGGAGGCTGAAGCGGGGAGACTCACTTGAGCCAGGGAGGCAGAGG
>NW_012113253.1:3927673-3932743 GCF_000951035.1 Colobus angolensis palliatus
AGGGAGGGAGGGAGGGAGGGAGGGAGGAAGAAAGGAAGAAAGAGAGAAAGAATTACATACCAAAAGGCAAAAAACAATTTGGGTAAAAAGAGCAAGTGTCAGAATCAGATATAGCAGGAATGCTGGATTTATAAGACTGAGAATTTAAAACCACTATGATTAATATATGAAGGGCTCTAATAAACAAAGTGGACAGCTTGCAGGAACAGATGAGCAATTTAAGCAGAAAGACAGAAATTCTAAGAGCTAAAAAGAAATGCCAGAGATAAAAGGTTTCTAATACCTGTAATAGAAACAAAGAATGCCTTTGATGGGCTTATTAGTAGACTGAACATAGCTGAGAAAAGAATCTCTGAACTTGAGGATATGTCAATAAAAACTTCAAAAATTGAAAAGCAAAGAGAATAAGGACTGAAAAAATAACAGAAAAGAACATTCAAGAATTGTAGAACAACTACACAAGGTATAACATATTTGTAATGAGAATACCAGATAGAGAAGAAAGAGAGAAAGAAACAGAAGATTTGAAAGAATAATGATTGAAAATTTCCCCAAATTAATGTCAGGAACCAAGCCACAGACCACAGATCTAGGGAGCTCAGAGAACACCAAGCCGGACAAATGCAAAATAATAACAACAACAGAGAGAAAAAAGAAAAACTATTGAAAGAAGACAGAGAAAAAGAAAAAAACACTCCTCTATAGAAGAACAAAGATAAGAATTACAAATAATTTTTCTAGAGAAGCTACGCAAGTAAGAAGAGAGCGGAGTGAAATATTTAAAGGCTTGGGAGAAAAAAACCACCAACCTAGAATCCTATGACCTGTGAAATTATCCTTCAAAAGTGAAGGAGAAAGAGACTTTCACAGACAAACAAAAATTTGGAATTTGTTGCCAGTAGAACAATATTACAAGAAATATTAAACTGATTTTTTTTAGAGAGAAGGAAAAAGACATAGGTCAGAATTTCAAAGCTACATATTGAAAGAAAGAACACTGAAGAAGGAATAAATGAAAGTAAAATTGAAAACTTTTATTTTTCTTATTCTTAATTTATCTAACAGATAAGAATTTATTCAAAGTAATAATAGCAACAATGTATTCAATTATGTATGCTTAAATTTAAGTCAAATGAATGACAGCAATGATACACGAAGTGGGAGGAAGAAATTGGGATTTTCTAAGTATATGATACTAACACTACCTATGAAGAATTATTTGAAAGCAGACTTGTATTAATTGCAAATGGCTACTACAAACTCTAGAATACCTACCCAAAAAAAGGTAAGGAAAAGAAGTATAACTGATATGCCAAGGAAGGAAAGACAACAAAATCATATTAAATCCTCAATTAAAGAAAAAAAACTGAAAAAGAATAGAAGACGAAAATAAACAAAGAAAAACAGTAACAAAAACAGTAGATATTAATCCAACTATATCAATAATCACTTTAAATGTAACTCACTTAAATGCACTAACTAAAAGAGACTGTCAGAGTCCATTAAAAAAAGAGGCTCAACTATATAGGAAACCCACTTTAAATGAAAACAATCATATAAATTAAATGAATGGAAAAAAAAAGTACTATGGTAATACTAATCAAAAGAAGTCAGGAGTAGGCAGGGCATGATAATCCTAGCACTTTGGGAGGCTGAGGTGGGCAGATCACCTAAGGTCAGGAGTTTGAGACCAGCTTGGCCAACATGGTGAAACCTCATCTCTACTAAAAATGCAAAAATTAGCCAGATGTGGTGGCACATGCCTGTAGTCTCAGCTACTCAGGAGGCTGAGATGGGAGAATTGCTTGAACTCAGGAGGTGGAGTCTGCAGTGTGCTGAGATTGTGCCACTGCATTCCAGCCGGGGGCCTAAGTGACAGAGCCAGAGCCAGACTCTGTTTAAAAAAAAAAAAAAAAAAAATAAGGAGTATCCTTTAACCAATAATCTACTTGAAGACAGAAGCTGTACCAAGCTCATTCTTATTGTAGTTTCGATCTTGTTGCCTACCACATTAGAAATAATACATATTTGTTAAAATGATTTATGAAAATTTAATTAATTGATTTTCCTAATGATTCAGATGATATGTAGTATGAACACATTCATGATTCCCCATCTGCTTTTTTCCACCTGTTTTTGGTATTTGACGTGAGCCTCCTTCCAAAGAATAAAGAAATGATGGAAACAAAATTAAAACAGTATGGCTAACATTCAAAAGATATGCCATTACCTACAGTTGTATAAGCTAACCAGAAGGAGATCCTGTGCCTGTCAGACTTTATTGTAACACTGCAAATATTAATACCAGCGGTCAAGAGGGGATGGGCAGGAATAGAAACCTACAAAGGTAAAGAGCATAGCACATATTTAGGAATGAAAGGCTATACTTATGTTAAAAAAGGTTTCACTGGACTAATTCTATGTTAAACAATTTAGATCCCAAAGTAAAACAGTCTACAGAGTCAGGATGTAGTAGGGATGCCAGCACAGGTCATATGGTAATAGCAACAGAAATACAATTACATTTATTTGGGTTGTATTACATATTAATATTGATATACTGCTTTTACGTGTCTGTCTTTTTACTTTCATATAGCTGGTTCTGAAACAATCTGATTTTTAAAACTAACAATAACATGTGCTGAGCCTGCATGATGAAGGACAGACCTTGAAATATAGCACATTCTCTAAAGTAAAGAAGATCATCTGTGAGTCCACTTAAGACCTAGCCAAGCTATGTTCTACTAGATTGGAAACAAACGACATTTCTTATGTGAAATATCTATACAAGGTATCATCAATTTGTGTTCTTCCTGGCTTTATGTTTTCAGTCCATTGTCCAGGAAGATAATGTATATAGCATTCATAATTGTATCTCCCATAATCTGCAGACTTTTAGCTCACTACGTGGGTTCCTTTCATTAGGGTTACATACACTTGTTCTGAGAACCATGATCCAGACACTAAAAACATCCTTGTTTAATAACGCCCAGGATGACTATTTATAAATGATGTTTTTTAGACAAGAAGAGTAAACTATAAGTATTTGAGGTGAAGGATATGTTCATCAGCATATGTTAATTTTACATTGTATACGTACATCATAGCATCACTTTGTACCTCATAAATATAAACAACTATAATTTTCCAATATAGAATAAAATAAAAATTAAACAAAAGAAAAATGACAATTCATAATATAATGACAACTAGGAATCTTTTATGGATAACAATACAAAAATTTGAGAGCATCTGAATAAAATTATCATTTAAACTCCCAAATTTCTTCACTTTAGTTATTTAAGAACACCTAGGCAATGGCATCTTTTGGATTCTTGTCTGCCCTCCTTTTGCCCATTCTTATTCAACTGATATTCTTCGATAAACCTTGTGCTGCATTTATCCCAAAGCATTCTCATTTGTGTCACTTCCTTAGATTAGATGCTTGCTAAAAACCAACGAAAATTCCTAATCTATGCACAATGTCAAGACAAAGCTTTACCTTCTCCACGAAGTCTTCACTGATGAAGCTCCTCAGGGAGTTTGCTTTCCTCCAATACAATTTTCTACTTACCTATAACTTGTGGCTATCTTCTCTTTCTATTTTCTTGGCACTAATTTTTGTTTGACTGCCTGCTGTTCCTGTTTTGCTTTTATTAACGATTTTGCATCTGAAAAAAATGATAGAGGAGGCATTATTATTTTTATTGGACAAAGGCTATTTCAAATTAGGTACCAATTGGGAACACATTTCTCTGTTAACATAAAAATACATACCATTTAACTTCCTCCGTAAAACTGTATTCAATTTATGTGAATTTTATTTGAAAAATGTGAGTTATAGTGCTCTATATTAGAAAATAGTAAGAACTCAAATACATTTATTAGGAATTAAGTTTTTAATGAAATGGACTTTTGTGCAATAATGCAATGATACACAGATTATTACTAACAGTATTCTGCTTTTTTCTGAATTATAAGTTACTTGATTATTACTAATGTAATTGAAGTAGTTGGCTTGCAAAAGTAATAGGAAAAAGGAAGAAGATTACTAGTTTTTGAGTATCTATGATGTAGAAGACATGAACTAGGTTAATATATCTATGTGTTTGATTAATTTTTCCTTAAACTTCTCAAGGTAGGGATTTTTACTACATTTTTAAATGCCAATTTTTGTTTAGACAGTGTCCTGTTACACGACTTCATTTTACAAGCAATAGCATATGTTAAAGATTAGGTAGAAGAGTGGGTAAATTTGCTTAGTTCTCTGTTGTCCCACGGGCATGTGAGCTGAAAACATATTTTTTAGTCTACACATTACGTAGCTTCTTTGACTTGACAGAGTTGAAATAAATATATAACATGAATGTTCATTTTTTTGACACTAGGTATAGCTCACTAAATCTTAATATATGAGGTCTGCTGTTAATGTCAGCAGAATATATACCTTATCTTCTTAAGTCAACATTGCTGGACTATTTCGTGAGTTTTGAATACCTATCTTCACATTTGAAATAGCATTAGTCGACAAAAGCATCCACTTATCAAGATACTTTAAATTTGCAATAGATGTTCATTATTTACCTTTCTAAGCACTCAGCTTCTTTCAAAGGACCTGACAAGCCATATAAACCAGCTATTCCTCATGCAGGAGAGTGTGTGAGCATGGCTTTTGTTCTTTCAATTGCAAGAAATAAATGGAAAAAAAGATTTCTTGAGAGATTAGTGAGGTGCAGGTTTCATTTGATAATCAGACACCATTTTAGCTGAATGGAAAAGAAATGTACAGCACTTTGTATCATTTATGCAATCTTTTTGCCTTCCTTATCCCAAAATGACCAGTGAAATTAATTGAGGAATTCATAAAGTTAATTAAGAAGTTCATAAAGGCAAGATGGCCGAATAGGAACAGCTCCAGTCTCCAACTCCCAGCGCGAAGGACACAGAAGACTGGTGATTTCCGCATTTTCAACTGAGGTACTGGGGTCATCTCACTAGTGAGTGCCGGACAGTCGGTGCTGGTCAGCTGTTGCAGCCCAACCAGCGAGAGCTGAAGCAGGGTGAGGCATC
>NW_012113253.1:3932793-3959042 GCF_000951035.1 Colobus angolensis palliatus
AAAAAAAAAAAAAAAAAAAAAAAGGCAGGAGTAGGAAGAAAGCAGAAGCAGGTACACTAATTTTAGACAAAGCTGACATGACAGCAAAAAAGTTATCAGGGATAAAGAAGGACATTCCATAAAGATAAAGGAGCCAATTCTTCAAGAAGACATAACAATTCATAATGTGTATACCTCTAACAAGAAGAGTATCAAAATATGTCAGGCAAAAACTGATAGAAGTACATAGAGAAATAGAAGAATCCATCATTATAGTTGGAGATTACCACACACCTCTGTCAGAAATGAACAGATCCGCTTTAGCCTGATACACAGAGGTTGCAGTAAGCCAAGATTGCACCACTGCATTCCAGCCTGGGTGATAGAGCCAGACCCTGTCTCAAAAAGCAAAACAAACAGGCTGGACATAGTGGCTCATGCTTGTAATCCCAGCACTGTGGGAGGCCGAGGCTGGTGGATTACGTGAGGTCAGGAGTTCGAGACCCACCTGACCAAAATGGAGAAATCCTGTCTCTACTAAAAATACAAAAAAAAAAAAAATTAGCCAGGCGTGGTGGCGCATGCCTGTAATCCCAGCTACTTGGGAGGCTGAGGCAGGAAAATCACTTGAACCTGGGAGGCGGAGGTTGCAGTGAGCTGAGATTGCACTGTTGCACTCCAGCCTGGACAACAAGAGTGAAACTCTATCTCAAAGCAAACAAACAAACAAAAAAACAGATCAAGCAGGCAGAAAATCAGTAAGAAGATAAGTGAACTCAAAAACACCATCAACTGGGTATAATCAACATTTATGGACTACTTCATCAAAAATTAGCAGCATATACATTCTTCTTAAGTTCACCTGGAACATTCACTAAAATAGAGCATATTCTGGGTTATAAAACACACCTTAGCAAATTAATTTTTAAAACATACAATGCTGCTCTGAGTCTACAATGACAATAAGTTAGAAAGCAGTAACAGAAACACAACTGCAAAATCCCCAAGTATGTGCATATTAAATAATATACTTCTAAATAACACATGGGGCAAGAAAGAAATCTCAAGAGAAATTTAAAAATATCTTTAAATAAATAAAAATGAAAACAATTTATCAAAATTTGTGGGATGCAGTGAAAGCAGCACTTAGAAGAAAATTTATAGTACTGAATGTATATGTACATTAGAAAAAAAGGAATACTAAAATCAATAATCTAAATTTCTATCTCAGAAATATAGAAAAAGAGGAGCAAATTAAATGCAAAGTAAGCAGTTAGAAAATAAATAGTAGATTTAGGGTCCATAAAATTGAAAACAGAACATCAATAGAGAAAATCAACAAAACCAAAATCTGGTTCTTTGAAAAGATTAATAGAATAAATTAGCCTCTAGCCACGCTAATTAAGAGAAAGAGGATATAAAAATTGCTAATATCAGAAATGAAAAAGGAGACATCACTACAGATCCCATGGACATTAAAAGGATAATAAAGGAATATTATGAAAACTCTATGCCCACAAATTTGATAATGTAGATGAAACTAGACCAATTCCTTAAAAGACACAGTTATGTCAAACTCAAACAAAAATAGACAACCTGAACAGGCCTACATCTATTAAATACATTGAATCAATAATTAATATCCCTCTAAAATGGAAAGCAACAAAGTCCAGATGGGTTCACTGGTGAATTCTACCAAACATTTAAGAAAGAAATTATTCCATTTTTCTCCAATCTCTTTCAGAGAACAGAACCAGAGAGACTACTCTCTAACTCATTTTATAAGGCCAGTATTACCTCAATGTCAAAACCAGACAAAGACATTAAAAGAAAAGAACATATCTCTCATGAACATCAATGCAAAAATTATCAATGTAATGTTAGCACACTGAATCCAACAATGTATAAAAAGAATTATACACAATAAGTGGGATTAATCTTGGATACCCAAAGCTGGTTCCACATTCAAAAATCAATTAATGTAATCCACCACATCATCAGACTATAAAAAAAAATCACATGACTAAATCAATAGATGGAGAAGAGACAATCTGACAACATCCTGAATTTACTAAAAACTCCCAGTACACTAGGAATATGGGGGATCTTCTTCAAGCGGATGTAGAATATCTACAAAAAAACCCTACAGCTAACATCATATTTACCAGTAAAAAAAGAACTCAAAACTTTCCCACTGAGATCAGAAACAAGATAAGTATGTCCACTCTTACCACTTGTATTCAACACTGTACTGGAAGTACTTTGATAATTCAATAAGAAAGAAAAGAAAATACATGCATACAGATTAGGGAGAAAGAAATAAAACTCTTTTTGTGATGCCATGATTGTCGATGTAAAAACACAAAAGAATTGAAACAAATAAACAAAAAGCTCCAGGAACTAATAGGTGAGTATAGAAATGTTGTAGGATATAAGGTTAATATTCCAAAGTCAATAACTTTCCTATATATGAGCAATGAACAAGTGAAATTAAAAATGCAACACCATTTACATTAGCAGTCCCTAACAATGAAATACTGAGGTATAATCTGACAAAATATATATGAGATCTACATGAGAAAAATAACAAAACTCTGATGAATGAAATAAAAAAGAACTAAATAAATAGATATTCCACATAAAGAAATACTCAATATTGTCAAGATGTCCAATCTTCCCAACTTGACCTACAGATTCAAAGCAATCTCAGTCAAAATCTCAGCATATCAATTTGTGGAGTCTAATAACCAGATTCCAGAGTTCATATGGAGAAGCAAAAGACAGAAGATTCAACACAGTATTGAAGGAGAAGAACAAAGTTGGAGAATTGACACTGACTTTTCAATACTTACAATGAAATTACAGTAATCAAGTCACTGTGGTACTGATTGGTCAACGAATAGACAAATAAATCAATGGAACATATAGACAGCCTAGAAATAAGCTGATATAAATATATTGAACTGATCTCTGGCAACATAAAAGCAAAAGCAATACAATGGAGCAATGATGGTCTTTTCAACAAATGGTGCTGGAACAATTGGATGTCAACATGCAAAAAAGGGAACCTAGACGCAGACATTACACTCTTCAAAAATTTAACTCAAAATGCATCATATGTGTAAATATAAAATGCAAAATAATAAAACTCCTAGAAGGTAACATAGGAGAAAACATAAATAACTTTGGGTATTGCGATAAATTTTTAGATATAATAGTGTAGGCATGATTGATGAAAGAAATGATTAATAACCTGAATTTCACTGAAATTAAAACTGCTCTGCAAAAGACAATGTCAAGAGAATTCCTGCTTTACAGAAGAGAGAAAATATTTGTAAAAGACACATTTTATAAAGGACTGTTGTCCAAAATATACAGAGAACTCTGAAAACTCAACAACAAGAAAACAAACAACCCAATTAAAAAAAAATATGGGCCAAAGACCTGAACAGACACCTCACCGAAGAAATTAAATAGATGGCAAATAAGCATATGAAAAGATGTTTAACCTCATATGTCATCAGGGAAATGCAAACAAAAACAATGAGATACCACTATACACCCACTGGAATGGTCAGAACACGGACAACACCAAATGCTGGCAAGATGTGGAACAACAGGAACTCTTATTCATTGCTGATGGGAAAGCAAAATGGTACAGATGTTTTGGAAGTTTCTTACAAAACTATACTCTTACCATACGATCCAGCAATTGTGCTGGTTGGCATCTGCGAAAAGGAGTTGAAAAGTTATGTACACACAAAACCCTGCACACAGATGTTTATAGCAGCTTTATTTATAACTGCCAAAGCTTGGAAGCAACCAAGATGCCCTTCAGTAGATGAATCAATGAACAAACTGTGGTATATCCAGACAGTGGAATATTATTCAGCACTAAAAATAAATGAGCTATCAAAACATGAAAAGACAAAGCATATTACTAAGTGAAAGATGCCTGTCTAAAAGGCTACAAACTGTATGATTCCAACTATATGACATTCTGGAAAAGGCAAAACTATGGAGACAGTAAGAAGATCAATAATTGCCAGGGGTTAGGAGAAAGGGAAAGATGAATTTTTAAGGCAGTGAAAATATTCTGCATGATAATATAATGATGTATATATGTCATTATCCATTTGTCCAAACCCAATGAATGTTTGACACCAAGAGTGAGCCCCAGTGTAAACTATGGATCATGGGTGATTATGATGTGTCAAAGTAGGTTCATCAGTTGTAACAAACATACCAGTTTGGTGGAGGAGGTTGATAATGGGAGAGGGTATGAATGTGTTCGGGTAGGAAGACATATGGGAAATCTGTATACCTTCCTCTCAATTTTGCTGTAAACCTAATGCTGCCCTAAAATTTAAAAAAACACACGCAAAATATTACTTCTGGCATAGTTAGTATTTGAGACATCTGCCTTGCAAGCTTAGAAAAACTGAATAAGTTAGTCGAAACAGTTCCTACTTAAGAACAATTTTGATAGCTCAGGTTTATTATGAATGGTTGTAATTGATACTCTGAATTTGACCTTATTCAATATGCAACTGGAAAGAAATCTCTGCATATAAGCAACAAACTATCAATAGATTTTGCTGGTTTATTGACTCATACTATGTGTTTAAATATTATTAAGAGAGGTGGCGGTGTGCATTTTGTACATGTATACATTGCATTTCACATGTGGGTTGCTTTACCCAGAAAATATATTATTTATTTTATCTGGTGGCCCTTACATTATTTGATAAGCTATTGATTAAAGCATTTATTCTCTATTAAAACTAGTTCCAATATTAGAGCTGTAAAATGAAAAGGCCATAAAGAAGAAATGTAAGAAAAATATTTAACAGAATGAATATATGTTTAAGTCTTGGTTATCATAAGTCTTACGTAAATGTAATTCCTACAGCATTTACTAAAGTGATGGGTTATGAAAAAAAACTACATATACCATAATTTCAGAAACTACAATACCATCATACTAATTTTTTTAGTACTAAAGGTATTGTTAAAGTGTAGTATATTCAAAATTTAACTGGGCTTAGAAAAAATAAGGGACTAGTTAGTCCTAGTTAGTACACACAATAGGTAAGGTGCCCTAGTTAGTAACCCTAGTCAGTACACACACTAGGTAGTGTGCACCTGTAGTCCCAGCTACTGGTGAGGCTGAGGTGAGAGGGTCAAATTAGCCTGGGGAAATTGAGGATGCAGTGAGCTGTGATTGCACTACTGCACTCCAGCCTGGGCAACAGAGTGAGACCCTGTCTGAAAAATCAATCAATCAATCAATAAAAAATAAAGTGTAGTATATCATGAAAAATCTATTTCTCAAAATCACATTGGATTTCAAAATAGCAAAATATAGGATATTTCATGGCAGTCTTTTCAGTCTCATTAAATGATTCACCAGACAGTTTCTGACTGAAAAAATAATAATGACAATAATGTCAAGACAGGAAAGAATGTTTTTCATATTAAGAGACTTAATGAATCCAGAGTAAGCACTTTGAGTTAGGGAGGGTTTCTAAACACAATTCTGTAGTATCAAAAAGTTATTCCAGAAACTATTAACACAAATAAATGAAAAATAAACAATTTTTCAAAAGATACAACTCCTTTTATAGAAGGGAAAAACTTAAAATGATCATATTAAATAAATACTTCTCTGTTATCTTGAAAACAGAAAATAAAAGGATAGAAACATCCAAAAACGGCATCAAGATGAACGATCTGAATGGAAATAATTTGGATGAAGAAAACCTGATGGACTAGATATTTACAAAAGATAAGAAATGGAATAGTCAAATAACAAAGGAATAGAATACAAATAGGAAAAAAATTTAATGATCTCCAAGAAAGCGATCATGAGAAGTATTTCTCAAAACTACTTTATGAGTTTTAACTCTTCTAAACTATAATACATGAAAAGAATTTTTGTAGTCTTATACTGTTCACCCTTAGTACAAAGAAAGGGAAAAAATAGTCATTGAGTTTTTAAAAAGTGGTATACTGATAAAGGCATGCTAACTGACTCTTAACAAAAATTGGCAAAAAAAATTATCAATCACTAATGCAACTGTGGCATGTCTTACATATATTTTCTTTAGAGTAAAATTAGTCATAATTATGAAATCTATTAGGTTATTTAACTTCAAAAGGAATAGAATACTTTTTTTTTTACAATAAGCATATTACATGTAAACATTGTCATCAGAACTTGCAGAAAAGATATATACTTACCTAAAATATTAAATCATTGGATAAATTTCTAACTTTAAAATGAGGCAAATATGTTAAACTACAATACTATAATTTCAAAATCTAGCTGTATGTGATATTTAATATAAAAACAATTTTAAAGTTTCAAAAACTCTCATTTAAATATTTGACATATTTAGATATGGTGGTTACATAAAAAAGATTTCATCTTTTTTCCACCATATTAGTGCAATATAAAAAAGTCTGAATTATGCAAGAACTCTTCCAATTTATTGTAAAATCCTTATTATTGTCTTAAAATACAAAATTTATTGAGATCTACTTATCTGGCATCTTTCAAGACTATTCAGTCTAATTGGTACAGGTGTTCCAGCAATTGGGATTACTCAGGGGTTTAAGTTGTCATAGGTTGCCATAGGCTGTTTTGGAGGGTGAGGAGGTGAGTTATTTCTTTCTCTTTTACTTATTTACTTTTATGGTAAATGATGATGAGTTGTACTCCAGTTTTAATACTATAAAATAATTCTAAAGTTCTTACCTGATACTACACCAATTCCATCATCACAGTCATAGTCAGAGACTTCACTATCACTTATTCTCTTTGACCCTATGAAGTAAACAACAGCAATAATTAAAAATTCTGATTATTTAAGGAAGAAAATTCCCCAAACACCTGAAAAACAAATGAAAATATTCTGAATGAATCAGCTAATAACAAAAAATGTGTACAGAAGAAAAGTCATTATGAGCTTATCGTCATTTATTTTCACATACATTTCATGATGTGAGGATATGGGTAATGAGGAGTTAACAATTTATATAATTATTATTCTGGAAATATATAAGATAAAGTTCCTAAATGGTTTAAAGCTTAAAATAACATTAAATACTAAATAATATGTGTAAGTTATCCAACACTGATAAAATCTATTAGAAAATAGATAAGTCAAGTTAATTTTAGATGCTTATGGATAAAGACACTTAAGATCAGATAAATTTCAAAACACAGTGTGTTATATTCCAATGCATTAATGTGTCTTTTTCTAATATGCATGACCAATACATTGACTATGGTCAATTCCTTATTTTTCATGCTCATGGAGAGAAAGCATAATTCAGAAAGCAAACTCACTTAAGACATCTTAAATATCCTTTAAAAAAAAACTATGTAGTTTAGTTATTTCTCTATTGCTTTGAAAAGACAATAAGAAAAAAGTCATTCACAATACTAATACATAAAAATTGTGAATTTTGGTATGCTTTCTATGAAACAAACTAGGAAAGGCACTCATAGTTATTACAATTCAAGAGCACCATGTTTGTGTTTTTCCACACAAAACAAATCTATAGCAAAATTTTTAAATGTGAATCTTACTATGGCAAAAATAGCATCAAACTAAATCAACCAGAGCTTTAAGGGCTAAAGCAGATTGACTACACGCTTAAATATGAAATTATTGCATATAAAAACAAACCTGTGGTTATTTGTTTTTAAATATTTTTCACCTCCATGTGTTTCAGGAACAGACACACCCTACACAACAGAATTCTTTATTAAAGCATTTTTCCCTTCCTTGGTATCAGAAAACATTTAATGAATGAAGACAGTGTTGCTATTTCAAAAAGATGTTGTCTATTTTCTTACAGTACACATTATTTTTTACATGGAAATCAGTTTTATCAGAAAATAAGTGCTTTCATGTATGGTTTATAAAACACTGAGAACTCACATTGCATGAGGTGTCTAAGGCAGAGATCATTAAAATGTCCCAGAATTACCCTCAAGTATTTACAACCTACTCTTGGAGGCACCCGATAAATTTTTTCATTTGTTTATTTTACTACCTGTGTTTTGCCAGCAGGGAAAGTCTCTACTGCCAGAAACTGAAGTTCTCATTTTCTCCTTATAATGGTGAGGAAGAAGACACCTATCTTTTTTATCATATGGCCCTACTGAATGAACTCTTTCTATTATTTTCATTCCAAATGCTTATGTTCATAAAGCTTTAGACATGATCAAATCTGAAGCTTTTATAGCCCCAATAGATATTAAACTAGAATTACCTGACAACATCACAACAGACTGGGCATAAAAGCATTTACAGAATTCAGACATACATTCTAAAACGACTTGGGACAGAAGGGGTATCACATGAATGGGCTATTGAGGAGAACTTAAGGAGAATTGCTACCCAGCTTGTCTGTAAATGGGCAAGGACAGGTTTACTATGTCAGGTGCACTCCAGAACAGAAAGATTACAAGTTTTCGGTATTTGTAAAAAATCAGATCAAAAATGACAACAGCAAATGATGTTTATTTTAATCAGCCTTTGTAAGCTGTACCGTGTGTGGGTACATGGGTGAAGTGGCATATTTGGTTTGTAAATGCTGCCTCCTTCAAAATTGTATTGATTCTTTTCTAGATTGAGATTTTATCTGTTTGATATTAACCCTATATAAGTTAAAGATACTCCAATTCAGTTCCCTCTAATTGTCTCATCTTCCGACATTCTGACGAAAACAGGTTATTAAGTTCAGTATTTTCTTTTAAAATTAGTGGTTTTTTTTTTTTTTTTTTTTTTGAGATGGAGTTTTTGCTGTTGTTGCCCAGGCTGGAGTGCAATGGCGTTATCTCGGCTCATGGTAACCTCTGCCTGATGAGTTCAAGTGATTCTCTGGCCTCAGCCTCCGGAGTAGCTGGGATTACAGGCACCCAGCACTACGCCTGGCTAATTTTGTATTTTTAGTAGAAATGGGGTTTCACCATGGTAGTCGGGCTGGTCTCAAACTCCTGACCTCAAGTGATCCACCTGCCTTGGCCTCCCAAAGTGCTGGAATTACAGGCGTGAGTCACTGCAGCTGGCCAAAATTAGTGTTTTCAGTGTCCTATATATAATTCTTGCTTTATAAGCAAAGAGAGAGTTTCCCATATTTTCTTCTGAAAATTTAAAAATTTTGCTTTTTGCATTTACATCCTCATCTGTCTTGAACTGAGTTAGTGTATAGTATGAGATATAAATGCAATTTCACATTTTCCATATGGCTAACCCATATCTCAGTATTGTTTATTTAATATTTCCACCTTTCCCAAATAATCTGTGATGTCACCTCTGTCATCAATAAATGTATTCTATCTGCAAGAATCTAATGCAATTCAAATCAAAGTCCCTATAGGATGATCTGTATTGTAATTTTTTGCCCCTTGTACAGGCTGTCTATCCACAAATCAATAATTCATTGTGTTTGTTACTACAATGTTACATATTGAAGCAAATACATCCACCTTATTATTTGCATCTTGGATCATGCCCCTTTACTCTTTCATATAAATTTTAGATTCAAGTTATCATCTTGAACAAAAACACCCTATTGGGATTTTGATTTTGAATTTCACTGAATCAATAAATTAATTTAGAAAGAAGCGCCATATTTTACAGCATTGTTTCAGTAGTCAGGTACATGGCATTTTCTCCATTTAAGTTTGGCCTTTCTATAAAACTTTTAATTTTGGCTACTCAAATTATCCACATTTGTTGGATATATCCTTTCTATCTTATAATTTCAACTGCTATTAGCTATACAGTTAAGAACTATGTTTTCTAAATTAATTGCTCAGGCACAGAAATGCAATTTCATTGTGAATGTTAACCAATCACCTTGTTAAAGTCTTTTTCTCTCTCTTCTTCTATTAAAGTGATTATGGTTTAATTTGAATTTTTCTACGTAGACAATCATTATCCCCAATCGTTATGTGTTTTTCTTTTTTTTTCCTGCCTTGCTATGCTGATAACTACAATGGTGGGAAAAAAAACAGAAAAATTTTACATTCTTTTTAAAATTGTGATTTAAAATACAAGTTTTCTAATATTTTTCCCTTAGAAATGGTATTTGCTAAAGTTACACTTTATCACATTGGGGAATGTCTCTATATTGCTAGTTTGCAGAGTGAGATGTAATTTTTATTAAATGTGTTTTCTGCATCTATTGAATTAATCGTGCAGATTCTATAATTTAATATACTTATTTGGAAAATTATATGTAAATGTATATTACATATATACTGATATGATAAACAATTCTTTCATTCCTGAGTTTAAGTTCACTGATATTTCTTACGGATTTTAGATTTTTCCTTCTTAATTATTCTTTTAGAGACAAGGTCTTGATGTGTCACCCAGGTTGGGGTACAATGGCACAATCATAGCTCACTGTAACCTCAAACTCCGAGGCTGAACCAATCCTCCAGTCTCAGCTTTCTGAGTAGCTAGGACTATAGTTACACACCACCATGCCTGGCTAATTTTTAAATTTCTTTGCAGAGACGGGGCTCTTGCTATATTGCCCAGACTGGTCTCAAATTCCTGGCCTCAAGCAGTCATCCTGCCTGAGCCTACCAAAGCACTGGGATTGAAAGCAATTTTTGCATTTTTATTTATTCACTCTAAGTTTTCAAAGTGTTTGCTGTAATTATCACAATACTTTGTTATCAATTTATTTTCTGATATATCAATTATGTTTCCTTTGCATCCTGAAACTTCTTTTTTTTCTATCAATAAATTTCACTAAAGGTTTATCTTGCTATTAATTTCAAGGGGTGAACTTTTGGGCTCCATTATCCTATCAATTAGAAATTTGTTTCACATATTATTAATTTTTGTTCCTACTTTCATGATTTCTTTCCTTCTGCTTTAAATTTGTTTCACTATTTTTTCCCCTAAAGTCTTACATTGGATGAATACTTTATAATTTTCTGCCTTTTAATGTTTACTAACATGAACATTCCTCTGTTAGCACTTCCCTATGTTACTCAAATATTTATATGTAGTATATTGATTAAAGTTCTATTCTAGATATTTTCTTCTTAGGACTATAAGATATGTACCATATTTCTTAAATCCAAGACACTATCAACTGAGTGATTACTCATGATTTCAGAGATGCTAGAGCTTGAAAAAAATGCTGATTACAATGTAAGTTTCTACTTTTTTAAATTTTCAAAAGCACGGGTACAATTTATCTTTCTTTTTACAATTGATGTGATAACATAATATTAGAGAATATTACGTTAATTTTTAAAATTTGTCAAAAGGAATTATAAAATAGTATATTTATAACACACATATTTCATGGTTGTAACAGAGGAATGTGAATTCATTAATTAAGTGCAGAATTCTTTATTTGACCATGAGATTAAACTTGTTAATTGTGCTGCTTGATTCTTTTGTAACTTTCCTAAATTTTTGTTTGCCTGACCTGTCAATGATGGAAAGCAAATTATATTGGAATCTCCATAAGTGGTGGTAAATTTAATTTTTCTTTCTAGTGTTACTTTTGTATATTGCAGTTATTCCATGTAATTCACGAAAGTTGAAAAATATTTCAATAGATTTAGAAAATAATTTGAAAAATTATTACCCCCAATCATGATAAAATGTCTCAGCAAACTAGTAAAAAAAGAATGTTTATAAACTGATAAAGGGTATCTACAAAAAAACCTACAGCTGACATCACACTTAATTATGAAATACTGAATGTTCCCCCTAAGACAAAGAACATGTAAAGGATGATCACTCCAAGGATGGTCCTTCTATTCAACATTATATTGCAAGTCCTAAAAAGAGCAATACAGCCAGGAAAAGAAATAAAAGGTATACAGATTAGAAAGCAAGAAAGAATATGATCATGTAAATATAAAGTCCTAAGGAAACTATACAAAACTTATTAAGACTAGTAAGAAAATTTAGCAAGATTGCAGGATACATAGTCAATATAAAAATGAATATTTCTTAAAGAATAGCAATATACAAACAGAATATTAATTCCCAAACCATGTCATTTACAAGAATTTCCAAAATCATGAACTATTTAGAAATAAATTTAATATAAAATGTCCAAAATATGTATACTCCAAACCACAAAACACTGCTATACTAGTTTCTTATAGTTGTTATAACAAGATATTAAAAACTGAGTGCTTAAAACATCAGAAATCTGTTGTCTCATATCTCTGGGGGATAGAAGTTCAAAATCAAGGTCTCGGCAGGGCCATGCACTTTGATGGCTCTGGACAGAATCCTTCCTTGTCTCTCTTTGCTTCTGGTATTTGCCAAGAAACCTTGGTGTTCTTTTGTTTGTAGACTTATCACTCTAGTCGCATGGACATCTTCTCCCTGTATATCTTCATATTGTCTTCCCTCTGTCTGTCTCTGTGTCCACATTTCCTATCTGTCTAAGGACACCAGTCATATTGGATTAGGGCCCACCCTAATGACCTTGTTTTACCTTGGTTACTCCTGTAAAGACACTATTTACAAATAAGTTCACACCCTGAGGTATTGAGGGTTAAGGTTTCAACATATCTTTTTGGGGGATCACAATTCAACCCAAACAACTGCTAACAAGTTAAAGAAGACATAAATAAATGGAGATTCTTTTCTGCCAAATCGAAAGTCAGATATATTAAAATAACATTGTCAAGACACTGAGAGAAAATAAAAGTCATTCTAGGATGTTATATATAGCTAAACTTTCTATTAGTAAAACAAAACGAAACAAAACAAAACCAAAAAACCCAAGAGGCCAAGCGCAGTGGCTCACGCCTATAATCCCAGTACTTTGGGAGGCTGAGGCAGGCGTATCACCTGAGGTCAGGAGGTGGAGACCAGCCTGGCCAACATGGTGAAACCCTGTCTCTACTAAAAATACAAAAATTAGCCAGGCATGGTGGCGCGAGCCTGTAATCCCAGCTACTCGGGAGGCTGAGGCACAAGAATCACTTGAACCTGGGAGGCAGAGGTTGCTGAGAGCCAACATTGCAAAACTGCACTCCAGCCTGGGCAACAAGAGCAAAACTCAGTCCCACAACCGAAAAAAATAAAAATAAAAATAAAAAATAAAAAATAATATTCAGAAAAACAAAGCCTTTTCCCAATTCTTCAGTGAAAAAGTACTTCAAAAATAAACTTACCCCAAAATGAAGGGGTGATTAAAAAAAAAAAAAAAAAAGGTAAAAATTTTGGTAAAGCTAAAAAAACCTGAATGAATAAAATGACAATTATAATGATAATTAATCTGGAGGCAGAGGTAAACTTCTGTTAGTAATACGTTAGATGATAGGGAAGAGGGTGCTTACCAAATTGCAAAATTTTATATGGTTTGGAAAAAAAGGTAGAGATACACGCTGGCTCACACCTATAATCCTAGCACTTTGGGAAGCCGAGGTGGGCAGATTGCCTGAGCTTAAGCATTTGAGACCAGCCTGGACAACATGGTGGAAACCCCATCTCTACTAAAATACAAAAAAAAAAAAGAAAAAATAAATAAATATCAGCCAGGCATGGAGGTGTGCACCTGTAGTCCCAGCTACTAGGGAGGCTGAGGCAGGAGGCAGAGGTTGCAGTAAGCCAAGATTGCACCACTGTACTACAGCCTGGGTGACAGAGTGAGACTCCATCTCCAAAAAAAAAAAAAAAAAAAAAAAAAAAACTTTTTTAGGTATGCATGTTAATATTTCAAAAGTAACCATTAAAACAATAGAGATTAAAAGCAGACAGAAAGCAGAGTATACAAAATAGTACTAACATGTCCCTATTATGATATAAAAAAGAAAAAATAATAATCCATATACATTTGTCTGTGTGTGCATTTTTGAGAGACTGTCACTATAATTGCAATTTTGCACTTTCTCCTTTCACTTCCTTCTGGTTTTGTTTTGTTTTGTTTTGAGACAGAGTCTCGCTCTGTTGCCCAGGCTGGAGTGGGTGTGATAAAATCGAAGTCTAGGATTTTAGATGCTTGTCTGATCCTGATAAATACCCTCTTTGAATCTTCTCCCAGACCTGAGCTAAGGACACCTGGAGATTCATAACAAAGGACATCAGTTGCAGTTGCTTCTGTAGATGGCCCACAAAATCAGGGTGAGAAGGGACGAGAGATAAACACAGGTTCCAGTTTGTCTACATGGATTCCAGTTTTCCTTGATTTTCCTTTTTGGATGCGTTTTTTGTAACCAGTCTATCCTTCTGTCCCACAGAGACTTCCGGAACCACTACTAAATGAAGAGACAACAGACTTTCACAGACTTTTTCACTAGATCCTCTTTGGGGTCTTTGGCAAGTGACTTTTCTCAGATTCCTCAACCATTGTCTTACAAACCTTCCTAAAAGAATTCCCAGTTTCTCCCACCACTTTGTAAAGTTTAATCTTTAAAATAAATATCTTATTTGGTAGTACTTCAGCACTAAATGCTTTGGCTTCCTCACTGAGGCTTAAATTATATTTCAGTCTTTAATTCATCTAGAGTTCATTTTTTTGTATATGGTTCAAGAAAAAGATCAAGTTCTTCTATTGTCTTTTCTTTATCAATAGCATTTTTTAAAGCTCATTTATTCTTTTTTAAACTTTTATTTTAGGTTGGAAGGTACATGTGAAGGTTTGTTACATAAGTGAACTCGTGTCCCGAGTGTTTGTTTTACAGAGTATTTCATCACCCAGGTACTAAGCACAATGTCCAACAGTTATCTTTTCTGCTCCTTTCTACCCTCCCACTCTCCACCCTCAAGTAGACCCCAGTGTCTGTTGTTCCCTTCTTTGTGTTCATGAGTTATCTTTATTTAGCTCCCACTTCCAAGTAAGAACATGTGATATTTGGTCTTCTGTTTCTGCATCAGTTTGCTAAGTATAATGGTGTACAGTTCCATCCATGTTCCTGCTAAAGACATGATGCTCTTCTTTTTTATAGCTTCATAATATTCTATGGTGTATATGTACCACATTTTTTAAATCCAATCTGTCATTGATGGGCATTTAAGTTAATTCCATGTCTTTGCTATTGTGAATAGTGCTATAAAGAACATTCACATGCATGTGTCATTATGGTAGAATGATGTATATTAATCTGGGAATATACCCAGTAATGGGATTGCTGGGTCAAATGGTAGTTCTACATTTAGCTCTATGAGGAATCACCATACTGCTTTCCACAATGGTTGAACTAATTTACACTCCCACCAACAATGTGTAAGTGTTCCCTTTTCTCCACAACCTTGCCAGCATCTGTTATTTTTTGACTTTTTAATGATAGCCATTTTATCTGGTGTGCAATGGTACCTCATTGTAGTTTTGATCTGCATTGCCCTAATGATTAGTGATATTAAGCTTATTTTATATGCTTGTTGGCCACATGCATGTCTTCTTTTTTCATTATTATACTTTAAGTTCTGGGGTACATGTGTAGAACATGCATGTTTGTTACATAGGTATACACGTGCCATGGTGGTTTGCGGCACCCATCAACCCATCAACTCATCAACTATATTAGGTATTTCTCCTAATGCTATCCCTCCCCTACCCCCACTCCCCCAACAGGTCCTGCTATGTGATGTTCCCCTCCCTGTGTCCCTGTGTTCTCAATGTTCAACTCCCAATTATGAGTGAGAACACACAGTGTTTCATTTTCTGTTCCTGCATTAGTTTATTGAGAATGATGGTTTCCAACGCCATCCATGTCCCTGAAAAGGACATGCACTCATCCTTTTTATGGCTGCACAGTATTCCATGGTGTATATGTGCCACATTTTCTTTATCCAGTCTATCACTGATGGGCATTTGGGTTGGGTCCAAGTCTTTGCTATTGTGAACAATGCCGCAGTAAACAGACGTGTACATGTGTCCTTACATTAGAATGATTCATAATCCTTTGGGTATATAACCAGTAATGGGATGGCTGGGTCAAGTGGTATTTCTAGTTCTAGATCCTTGAGGAATCGCCACACTGTCTTCTACAATGGTTGAACTAATTTATACTCCCACCAACAATGTAAAAGCGTTCCTATTTCTCCACATCCTCTTCAGCATCTGTTGTTTCCTGGCTTTTTAATGATCACCATTCTAACTGGCATGAGATGGTATCTCACTGTGGTTTTGATTTACATTTCCCTAATGACCAGTGATGATGAGCTTTTTTTCATATGTTTGTTGGTTGCTTAAATGTCTTCTTTTGAGAAGTGTCTGTTCATATCCTTCATCCACGTTTTGATGCATTTGTTTGTTTTTTTCTTGTAAATCTGTTTAAGTTCTTTGCAGATTCTGGATATTAGCCCTTTGTCAGATAGATAGACTGCAAAAGTTTTCTCCCATTCTGTAGGTTGCCTGTTCACTCTGATGATAGTTTCTTTTGCTGTGCAGAAGCTCTTTAGTTTAATCAGCTTCCCATTTGTCTATTTTGGCTTTTGTTGCCATTGCTTTTGGTGTTTTAATCATGAAGTCTGTGCCCACGCCAATGTCCTCAATGGTATTACCTAGGTTTTCTTCTAGGGTTTTTATGGTTTTAGGTCTTATGTTTAAGTCTTTAATCCATCTTGAGTTAATTTTTTGTAAAAGGTGTCAGGAAGGGATCCAGTTTCAGCTTTCTGCATATGGCTAGCCACTTTTCCCAACACTAGTTATTAAATAGAGAATCCTTTTCCCATTGCTTGTTTTTGTCAGGTTTGTCAAAAATCAAATGGTTGTAGATGTGTGGCATTATTTCCGAGGCTTCTGTTCTGTTCCATTGGTCTATATATCTGTTTTGGTACCAGTGCCATGCTGTTTTGGTTACTGTAGCCCTGTATATAGTTTGAAGTTAGGTAGCGTGATGCCTCCAGCTTTGTTCTTTCTGCTTAGGATTGTCTTGGCTATGTGGGCTCTTTTTTTGCTCCATATGAAATTTAAAGTCATTTTTTCCAATTCTGTAAAGAAAGTCAATGGCAGCTTGATCAGGATAGCATTAAATCTATAACCTACTTTGGGCAGTATGGCCATTTTGATTTTGATTCTTCCTATCCATAAGCATGGAATGTTTTTCCATTTGTTTGTGTTCTCTCTTATTTCCTTGAGCAGTAGTTTGTAGTTATTCTTGAAGAGGTCCTTCACATCCCTTGTAAGTTGGATTCCTAGGTATTTTTTTCTTTTTGTAGCAATTGTGAATGGGAGGTCACTCATGATTTGGCTCTATGTTTGTCTGTTATTAGTGTACAGGAATGCCTGTGATTTTTGCATTTTTGCATGCCTGAGACTTTGCTGAAGTTGCTTTTCAGTGTAAGGAGATTTCGGGCTGAGATGATGGGGTTTTCTAAATACACAACCATGTCATCTGCAAACAGAGACAATCTGATCTAGCTTTTTCCTACTTGAATACCCTTTGTTTCTTTCTCTTGCCTGACTGCCCTGGCCAGAACTTCCAATACTATGTTGAACAGGAGTGGTGATAGAGGGCATTCTTGTCTTGGGCCGGTTTTCAAAGGGAATGCTTCCAGTTTTTGCCCATTCAGTATGATATTGGCTGTGGGTTTGTCACAAATTGCTTGTATTATTTTGAGATATGTTCCATTGATCAATGCCTAGTTTATTGAGAGTTTTTAGCATGAAGGGGTGTTGAATTTTGTTGAAGGCCTTTTCTGCATCTATTGAGATAATCGTGTGGTTTTTATCATTGGTTCTGTTTACGTGATGGATTATGTTTATTGATTGATATGTGTATGTTGAACCAGCCTTACATCCCAGGGATGAAGCCAATTTGATCATGGTGGATAACCTTCTTCATGTGCTGCTGGATCCAGTTCGTCAGTATTTTACTGAGGATTTTTGCATCGATGTTCATCAGGGATATTGGCCTGAAATTGTCTTTTTTGTTGTTGTTGTGTCTCAGCCAGGTTTTGTTATCAGGAAGATGCTGGCCTCATAAAAGGAGTTAGGGGGGATTCCCTCTTTTTCTATTGTTTGGAGTAGTTTCAGAAGGAATGGTACCAGCTCCTCTTTGCGCCTCTGGTAGAATTTGGTTGCGAATCTGTCTGGTCCTGGACTTAGTTTTGTTGGTAGACTATTAAGTGCTGCCTCAATTTCAGAACTTGTTACTGGTCTATTCAGGTATTCGACTTCTTCCTGGTTTAGTCTTGGGAGGGTGTATGTGCCCAGGAATTTATCCACTTCTTCTAGATTTTCTAGTTTGTTTGTGTTGAGGTGTTTATAGTATTCTCTGATGGTAGTTTGTATTTCTGTGGGATTGGTGGTGATATCCCCTTTACCATTTTTTACAGCATCTATTTGATTCTTCTCTCTTTTCTTCTTTATTAGTCTGGCTAGTGGTTTATCCATTTCGTTGATCTTTTCAAAAAACGAGCTCCTGGATTTGTTGATTTTTTGAATGGTTTTTCGTGTCTCTGTGTCCTTCAGTTCTGCTCTGATCTTAGTTATTTCTTGCCTTCTGCTAGCTTTTGAATGTGTTTGCTCTTGCTTCTCTAGTTCTTTTAATTGTGATGTTAGGGTGTCAATTTTAGATCTTTCCTGCTTTTTCCTGTGGGCATTTAGTGCTATAAATTTCACTCTACACACTGCTTTAAATGTGTTCCAGAGATTCTGGTACACTGTGTCTTTGTTCTCATTGGATTCAAAGAACATCTTTATTTCTGCCTTCACTTCATTATTTACCCAGTAGCCATTCAGGAGCAGGTTGTTCAGTTTCCATGTAGTTGTGTGGTTTTGAGGGAGTTTCTTAATCCTGAGTTCTAGTTTGATTGCAGTGTGGTCTGAAAGACTGTTTGTTATGATATCTGTTCTCTTGCCTTTGCTGAGGAGTGTTTTACTTACAATTATGTGGTCAGTTTTAGAGTAAGTGCAATGTGGTGCTGAGAAGAACGTATATTCTGTGATTTGGGGTTGAGAGTTCTGTAGGTGTCTATTAGGTTCGCTTGGTCCAGAGCAGGGTTCAAGTCCTGAATATCCTTGTTAATTTTCTGTCTCATTGATCTGTCTAATGTTGACAGCAGGGTGTTAAAGTCTTCCATTACTATTGTGTGGGAGTATACGTCTCTTTGTAGGTCTCTAAGAACTTGCTTTATGAATCCGGGTGCTCCTGTATTGGGTGCATATATTTTTAGAATAGTTAGCTCTTCTTGTTGCATTGATCCCTTTACCATTATGTAATGGCCTTCTTTGTCTCTTTTGATCTCTGTTGGTTTAAAGTCTGTTTTATCAGAGAGTAGGATTGTAACCCTTGCTTTTTTTTTTTTGCTTTCCATCTGTTTCGTAGATCTTCCTCCAACCCTTTATTTTGAGCCTATATGTGTCTCTGCTCGTGAGATGTGAGATGGATCTCCCAAATACAGCACACCGATGGGTCTTGACTCTTTATCCAATTTGCCAGTCTGTGTCTTTTAATTGGGGTATTCAGCCCATTTACATTTAAGGTTAATATTGTCATGTGTGAATTTGATTCTGCCATTATGATCTTAGCTGGTTATCTTGCATGTTAGTTTATGCAGTTTCTTTGTAGTGTCGATGGTCTTTACAATTTGGTATGTTTTTGCAGTGGCTGGTATTTGTTGTTCCTTTCCATGTTTAGTGCTTCCTTCAGGATCTCTTGTAGGGCAGGCCTGGTGGTGACAAAATCTCTCAGCATTCACTTGTCTGTAAAGGATTTTATTTCTGCTTCACTTATGAACTTAGTTTGGCTGGATATGAAATTCTGGGTGGAAAAATCTTTTCTTTAACAATGTTGAATATTGGTCCCCACTCTCTTCTGGCTTAAGATATTCATTGTCACTCTGATGGGCTTCCCTCTGTGGGTAACCTGCCCTTTCTCTCTGGCTGCCCCTAACATTTTTTCCTTCATTTCAACCATGCTGAATCTGATGATTATATGTCTTGGGGTTGCTCTACTCGAGGAGTATCTTTGTGGTGTTCTTTGTATTTCCTGAATTTGAATGTTGGCCTGCCTTGCTAGGCTGGGTAAGTTCTCCTGGATAATATCCTGAAGAGTGATTTCCAACTTGGTTCTATTCTCCTTGTCACTGTTAGGTACACCAATCAAACATAGATTTGGTCTTTTCACATCGTCCCATACTTTTTGTTCATTTTTCACTCTTTTTTCTCTAATCTTGTTTTCTTGTTTTATTTCATTGAGTTGATCTTCAATCTCTGATATCCTTTCTTCTACTTGATCAGTTCAGCTAATGATACTTGTGTTGCTTCACAAAGTTCTTGTGATGTGTTTTTCAGCTCCATCAGGTGATTTACGTTCTTCTCTAAACTGGTTATTCTAGTTAGCAATTTGTCTAACCTTTTTTCAAGGTTCTTAGCTTCCTTGCAGTGGGTGAGGATATGTTTCTTTAGCTGGGAGGAGTTTGTTATCACCCACCTTCTGAAGTTGACTTCTGTCAATTCATCAAACTCATTCTCCATCCAGTTTTGTTCCCTTGCTGGTGAGGAGTTGTGATCCTTTGGAGGAGAAGAGGCGTTCTGGTTTTTGGAATTTCCACTCTTTTTGCACTGGTTTCTCCCCATCTTAGTACATTTATCTACCTTGGTCTTTGAAGTCAGTGACTGTCTGATGGGGTCTCTGAGTGGACATCCTTTTTGTTGATGTTAATACTATTCCTTTCTGTTTGGTAGTTTCCTTCCAACAGTCAGGCTCCTCTGCTGCAGGTCTGCTGGAGTTTGCTGGAGGTCTGCTCCCAACCCTGTTTGCCTGGGTGACACCAGCAGAGGGTGCAGTCCAGCAACAGAGGCTGCAGTCTCCTGTTCCTTCCTCTGGAAGCTTTGTCCTAGAGGGGCACCCACCAGATGCCAGCCAGAGTTCTCCTGTATGAGGTGTCTGCCAGCTCCTACTGGGAGGTGTCTCCTAGTCAGGATACACGGAGGTCAGGGACCCACTTGAGGAGCCAGTCTGCCCCTTATCAGAGCTGGAACACTGTGCTGGGAGATCTGCTGCTGTATTCAGAGCTACCAGGCAGGGACGTTTAAGTCTGCTGAAGCGGCTCCCCCAACTGCTCCTTCCCACAGGTGCTCTGTCCCAGGGAGGTGAGGGTTTTATCTGTAAGTTCCTGACTGGAGCTGCTGCCTTTTTTTCAGAGATGCCCTTCCCAGGGAGGAGGGATTCTGCAGAGGCAGTCTGGCAATAGTGGCCTTGCTGAGCTGTGGTGGGCTCCACCCAGTTCAAACTTCCTGTCTACTTTGTTTACACTGCGAGGGTGAAACCGCCTATTCAAGCCTCAGCAATGGTGGATGCCCCTCCCCACACCATGTTCAAGAGTCCCAGGTAGAGCTCAGACTGCTGTGTTAGCAGCAAGAATTTCAAGCCAGTGTGTCTTAGCTTGCTGGGCTCCATTGGGGTGGGATCGGCCGAGCCAGACCACTTGGCTCCCTGGCTTCAGCCTTCTTTTCCAGGGGAGTAAATGGCTCTGTCTTGCTGGCATTCTGGGTGCCAGTGGGGTATGAAAAACAAAATTCCAGTGGCTAGCTTGGTGTCTGCCCAAACGGCTGCCCAGTTTTGTGCTGGAAACCCAGGGCCCTGGTAGCCTGGGCACTGCAGTGAATCTCCTGGTCTGCGGGTTGTGAAGATCATGGGAAAAGTGCAATATCTGGGCCAGAGCCCAAGGTACAGTCCCTAATGGGTTCCCTTGGCTAGGAAAGGGAGTTCCCCAACCCCTTGTATTTCCTGGGTGAGGCAACGCCCCACCCTGCCTTGGCTTGCCCTCCTTGGGCTGCACCCACTTCCAACCAGTCCCAGTGAGACGAACTGGGTACCGCAGTTGGAAATGCAGAAATCACCTGCCTTCTGTGTTGATCTCACTGGGAGCTGCAAACCAGAGCTGTTCCTGTTTGGCCATCTTGCCAGCAATTGTGGCAGTTTTCAAGGGAAATGCTTCCAGCTTTTGCCCATTCACTATTAAGTTGGCTATGGATTTGTCATAGGTGGCTCTCATTATTTTGAGGTATGTTCCTTCAATGCCTACTTCTTGAGAGTTTTAAACATCAAGGAACGTGGAATTTTAATGAAAGCCACTTCTGCATCTATTGAAAAGATTATGTGATTTTTGTATTTAGTTTTGATTATGTGATGAATCACATTTATCGATTTGTGCATGTTGAACCAATCTTGCATCCCAGGGATAAAGACTACTTGTTTGTGGTGAATTGACTTTTTGATATGGCACTGTATTTTTCAATTTTCAATTGTTTATTTCTGGTACATGGAAATAATTGATATTGTATCTTGATCTTATATCCAGTAACCGTGATAGATTCACTTCTATCTATAATAGTTTTTGCACAGATCCCATCTGACTTTCTATATGAATGAACATGTATGCAAATAAGCATCCTTTTACTTCTTTTTCAATCTGGATGCATTTGATTTTTCTTGCCTTATGTACAAGCTAGAACTACAATTACAACTTTCAATAACAGCTGCCAGGGCAGACATTTTTTTTCTCATTTGTGACCTTGGGAGGAAAGAATGCAGTCTTTTACCAATATGATTTAGCTGTAGGGTTTGATACATTTTCTTTATTGGATTGAGAAAGTTCCTTTCTATCCTACTTTGCTTAGGGTCTTTTACGGGGATGAACATTGGATTTTATCAAGTGCTCTTTCTTGAGATGATCTCTTGAGATTATTATATATTTTTTCTTTTTCAGTTTAATATGATGAGTGACATTCTGTTTTCCAAATGTTAAACAAACATTGCATCCGTGGTATAAAAACATTTGGTCATGAGATATTATGCCTTTTATGTATTGTGGATTCAATTTTCTATATTTTTATTTTACAACATATTTCTAAATTTAATATGCTAAATTTGCTAAAATTTTCCTGAGGTTTATTGGCTTACAGATTTCTTTTAATATGTTAGTTGTTGGTATCAGAGTAATGTTTGCTTCATAAAATGAGCTGGATGGTATTCCCAACATTATAATATTCTGCAAGAGTTTGTAAAGAACTGGTATTGTATCCCCCTTTCATGTTTGGCAGACTTCATTGATAAAGTCATCTGGGCCTGAAATTTTTTTGAGGGAAAATTTTTAGCTACAAATTCCATTTCTCAAATAGATATTGGGCTACTCAAGTTATTTCTTTCTTCTTGACAGAGACTCAAGTTTGTGTCTCTCGAGGAAATTTTCTATTTCATCTAGGTTGTCAAATGTATTTGTATCAAGTTGTTCACAGTTTTCCCTTACTGTCTTTTTAATATTTGTAGAATGTGTACTGATATCACCTTTTTCCTGATATTGATAATTTGTCTTCTGTCTTTCTTTGCTGATCATTCTGCCTAAAGGCTTATCAATTATATTGATATTTTAATAGATGCAACCTTTGGTTGCATTTACTTTCCCAATTGACTTTCTGTCTTTATTTCACTTTTTTCTATTTTGACTTTTAGTCCCTTTCTTCTACTTGAGTCTATTTTGCTCTTCTTTTTGAAGTTTGTTAGAGTGAAAACCTGTCACTGATTCGAGTTTTTTTTGGTATTAATAATATATGTCCTTAATGCTATACATTTCCCTACTGTTCTGCTTTAGCTGTATCCCATGAATTTCAATACATTAGGTGTTCATTTCATTCAGGTCAAAATAATTTTTAATTTCCTGTTTAACTTCTCCTTTGATTCATGGTTTAGAAGTGTTACTTCATTTATAAATATTTCAAGCTTGTCCAGAGATTTTCTGTTATTGATTTCTATTTTATTTCTATCATGATCAGATAACAGACTTTGACCTGAGTACTTTTAAATTTATCGATACTTGTTTGGGCAGGAGTAAGGTCTACCTTAGTAAATATTCTCAATGAACTTGGAGGGAAGGTGTTTTCTGATTTGTGGAATGTTTTGTAAATGTCACATAAATCCTTCAAGCCTTCTATTTGTTCTATAAACATTGATAGAGGAGTACTAAAATCTCTTACTGTAATTGAGATTGTATCTATCCTGTAGTTTTATCACTGCATTTTCTTTTCTCTTCTCCCTTTCTTTCCCTTTCCCTTTCCTTCCTTCCTTCCTTCCTTCCTTCCTTCCTTCCTTCCTTCCTTCCTTCCTTCCTTCTTTCCTTCCTTCCTTCCTTCCTTCCTTTTCTTCTCTTCCCTTCCTTTCCTTTCTTTTCCTTCTCTCTCCCTTTCTCTCTCTCTCTCTTTCTTTTTTGACAGAGTCTCTCATTCTGTTGCCCAGGCTGGAGTGCAGTGTGATCATGGCTCACTGCAGCCTCGACTTCCCAGGCTCAAGCCATCTTACCAGCTCAGCTTCTCAAGTAGCTGGAACTGCAGGTGCATGCCACTGAACCCGGGTAATTTTTTTAAAAATAAAAATGGGGTCTCATTATGTTTTCCAGGTTGGTCTCGAACTCTCGGGCTCAATCAATTCTCCCACTCAGCCTCCCAAAGTGCTGAGATTACAGGTGTGAGTCACTATAGCTGGCTTTGACTAAAATTGAGGTATAATTTATATAACATAAATATTTGTTTTAAGTATACAGTTCAGAAATTTTCAGTAAATTCTAAAATCTGTGTATACATCACTATAATCTAATGTTAGAATATCTCCTTCACTGCCAAAGGATTACTCACACCCATTTTCAGTCACTGTCTATTGCTACTTCCAGCCAACTGCTAACTTAATCTGTCTCAATAGATTTGTCACTTCTATACATGTTATATAAGTAGAATCATAGAACACATGGCCTTTTGCATCTAGCATCTTTCATTTAGCATAATATTTTTGAGGTTTGACTACATTGTAGTATGTAGCAGTATCTTCTTTCTTGTTATATATAGTAATCAGTTGTGCAGATATACCACATTTTATTATCCATTCACTGGTTGATGAATATTTCGACTATTTCTACCTTTTAATCATTGTGAATAATGCTGCTGTAAACATTCATGTACAAGTCTTTCAGTGAACATTCACTTTCGTTTCTCTTGAAGGTAAATTAGTGGTCATATGGTAAATTTATTTTTAAATTTTTAACAAAAGACCAAACTGTTTTCCAAAGTGTCTGTACCATTTCACATTTACATCAGCAAATGGATGAGGGTTCCAATTTCTGCACCTTCTTGCAAAAATTTGTTATCATCTTTCTTTTTCATTACATTCATTCTAGTGGGTATTAAATAATATAATTATGGCATAATTTGCATTTCACTAATAACTAACGATGTTGGGCATCTTTTCATGGCCTTATTTTTGATCCATATATTTTATTCTTTCAAATGACTATCAAGTATTTGCCCACTTTTTGACAGCACTATTTATCTTCTTACTATTATTGCATTTTAAGGGCTCCTTATATATTCTGGATACGAGTCCTCTGTCAAATATGAGATTCACAGATAAACATTATGTGCCGCACAATGATGTTTCAGTAAACAATTAATTATATATGATAGTGGTCCTATACAATTATGATGGAACTGAAAAATTCCCTATTGATGTCATAGCCATCACAATGTCACAGTATAATCACTTTATTTTTTATAAATAAAGTGTAGCCTAAGTTTTCAATGTTTATAAAGTCTACTGTAGTATACAATAATGTGCTAGGCCTTCACATTCACTTACCAAGTTTCTCACTGACTCACCCTGAACAACTTCCAGTCCTGCAGTCTCCACTCATGGTAAGTACTCTATTCATGTATATCATTTTTTAATCTTTTATACCATATTTTGATTGTACCTTTTCTATATTTACATACATTTAGATAAATAAATACTTGTCATTGTGTTACAATTGCTTATAGTATTCAGCATAGTAACATGCTTGTACAGGTTTGTAGCCTACAAGCAACAGACTATACCACATTGCTGAGGTGTATAGTAGGCTATACCACCTCGGCTTGTATAAGTGCACTCTATGATGTTCATGCAATGATGACAATGTTTAATGGCACATTTCTCAGAAAGTAAACTGGTCATTAGCTGCCACGTGACTGTATTTTCTCCCAGCCTGAGGCTTTAAAAAAATCTTCTTAATGATGTCTTCAAAAGCAAATATTTTAAATTTTGATGCAGTCCAATGTATTATTTTTTATTGATCAGGCCTTTGGTGTTGTTTTGGGGAAAACTCTGCCTAACCCAAAGGAATGAAGATTTTTCTCCTATGTTTTCTTTTATTATTATTATTATTATACTTTAAGTTCTAGGGTACATGTGCATAATGTGCAGGTTTGTTACATATGTATACTTGTGCCATGTTGGTGTGCTGCACCCATCAACTTGTCAGCACCCATCAATTCGTCATTTA